>NC_081542.1:10189494-10194884 GCF_901000735.1 Corylus avellana
TTTATTAATCATTTAATCTGCGTCCATTTAAACGATCACGTTGGTTTGAAATACTAAAATGAGAATTGATGGGCGTTGACCATGTAGGAGCCACATAGAGATGGTGAAGAGATTCAAGGTGTGGGCCTACAGGGAAGGAGAGAAGCCATTGGTCCACTGTGGGCCCATGAGTTACATCTACTCCATCGAGGGCCAATTCATCGACGAGATGGAGAGGGGGAAGAGCACCTTCATGGCTCGCCATCCTGATGAGGCGCATGCATTTTTCCTCCCTATAAGTATTACCAAGATCGTAAACTTCTTCTACAGGCTTGACCCATGGCACTTCCCTTTACTCCCAATCTTCACAGATTATGTCAATGTCGTCGCAACAAAATACCCTTACTGGAATAGAAGCAGTGGAGCAGACCATTTTATGCTCTCTTGCCATGATTGGGTATCCTTTAATTTCTGCCAATTACATCATCTTAATTACTTGCTAATCTAAAAATTATCTTTCTAATCAATCAACAGTTCTATTTTTTGCCATTTGATAATTAGCAATTATCAGTGCTATTTTATGAGGTTTTGTGTTTCTTGAATTACACTAAAGTAACATGTGTACACACGTTTTGTAGTGGATGTCTATGGTCAACAACTCTATCTCATAGGTCGTCACTCCGCGACTTAAAACCTTTAAAAAATCGACTTATAAAATGAGGATATCCAATACACATGGTTAAGATTGTACTTAAGTTATGTAGAACATTACTTATCTCACCTTAATCTTATCCCTAACATGAACGTATTGTCTATTTCATTTTCCAGGCACCAGAGATCATAAAGAAGGACCGTAAGTACTTCAAGAACTTTATCAGGGTGCTATGCAATGCTAACACGTCCGAAGGATTCATTCCTACAAGAGACATCTCACTGCCGGAATATAACCTGAAAGGTTATCCTGAGCACACGCTCGGCCCGCCCCGCCTCGGCCTGCCGCCTAGTAAGCGCACAATCCTCGCCTTCTTTGCAGGTGCCGCCCACGGAGACATAAGGAGCATGTTGTTCGAGCATTGGAAGAACAAAGACCAGCAAGTCCAAGTATATGAGAAGCTTCCCAAGAAGAAAAACTACCACAAATTGATGGGACAAACCAAATTTTGCTTGTGCCCAAGTGGGTCGGAAGTGGCAAGCCCCAGGGTGGTTGAGGCAATGTATCAAGAATGTGTTCCGGTGATCATTTCTGACTTCTACACATTACCCTTCAGTGAAGTTCTTGATTGGAGCAAGTTTGCAGTATTTATTCCTCCAAAAAGAATACCAGAAATTAAGATGATCTTGGAGGGGATTTCACAGAGGAGATATTTGATGTTGCAAAAGAGGGTGAAACAAGTAGCAAGGCATTTTGAGCTGAATCGACCAGCCAAGCCATTTGATGTAATTCACATGGTGCTTCACTCTGTATGGCTTAGAAGGCTTAACATTAAGCTAACACATAATATTCACTGACAACAAATATTGTGTATAGATTTTCATAGGTAAAGAAGACAAAACATAACTAGATGAATGATTTTGTTTTTCTCTAACATCACTAAGCTAAGAGAAATGTTATTTAGTAGGTGATCATACGACTATCGTACAAATGACATGGCGAGGTAATGAAAATAAGTCATTGATTATTTTTTGTTTTTTTTATAAGCCTTTGTTGATCCAAAAACTGATTTTTACTGCCTTATGAAAATGAGAAGCGTTTCTCATCCAATAAGTTGAGACATGCTACTCTTCAATCTCCTATTCATCTCTTTTTCAAATTCATCATTAAATATGTAATAACTCAATTTATTAAATTTACATGTGTTGTCTGTGTAAACACAACACATAATAAAAATAGTAAATGATATTTCTTGTCAAAATTTATGTCTTAATTTAAAATTATACAAATAATAAATATGATTATCTTTCTTAAATATCGTTTACTTCATATTAGAAATAATAGGATTTTCAAAAAAGATTTTTTTTGTGTATTTTTGTTCAAAAAATTTTAAAAAAAATGATATATCAAGATATACAAAATAAAATATCACTTTTAGAAAATGAGCATATATATATTTAGGACATCCCAAAAAATAAAATAATATTTAAATCGATAAGGTGAAGAGGAAATTACTATTTAACGTGTTAAAGTCTTAATCAATTTATTTTCTGTTGTTGCTAAACATTCCAAAAAAGAAATTTGTGGTCCTTATATAGCTGTGCCAAACGAAGGACGGTGACCTTGGCACTTGGCAGTTTCTTTTGTGTCGGCAACTAATTATTATTATTAAATTATCTTATTTTAATGAGCAACACGTGAATGTAGGCAATTGAAACACGTTGTCCTTTTCTGCATTTACCAAAAAAGGAAAATAGCGACTAATTTCCGGAGAGTTTGAGAATTTATTCATGTTGTCACTTTTTTTTTTTTTTTTTCTTTTTTTTTAATATTAAAGTTTGCATATCGCATAAACTATTATATAAGAGTTCTGCTATCAGGCTACCAAGAGTCAAATAAATGTCTGGCAAAGTAAAAAAAATTGTAGAAAAATCTCTCTCTTCCTAGTCATGCTAAATTTTGTTATTATTTTTTTTTTATTAAATTTTTATGAGTTAATATTTAGTTTCTAATTACTCAAAATTTATTTTTGGATTTAAAATTAAAACCTAGGGGTGGAAGGTTAACGCTTTTGGGATGGTATCACTTAAAAGGGATTTTATCATCCTAAATTTAGTACTAATATCTCAAATTTGAATTTCTCTAAATATCTCTATTCTTCGATTAAAAAAAAAAAAAAACAAAAGATCAGATGTCTAACACTTGAGGCAGCCGAAAATGTCAATTCATTATCTAATTGACAATATCTCCTATAATGACAAAAATACTCTTAATAAATTAAAAATTAAAATTAAACTAAAAATTAAAAAATTAAAACTAATTTTTTTAAAGAACAAATTAAAAAAAATAAATAAATAAAAATTTATAAGAGTACTTTTGTCTCATTAACAAAAATTTGGGATAATTTTTATCTTTTTGCTGGGCTTGGAGGATATTGTCAATTTTTTGATCGAGACTTAACCAAGACCCTGCTAGGACCTTGCCAGGAGCCCGCTAGGACTTGACCGAGACTCGATCGGAATTTGGGTACGACCCGACATGGACTACGCCAGGACTTGACCAGGGTCCAACCAGGATTGTGCCGAGACCCAACCGAGATCCCGCGGGGACCCTGCTGAGACCTCGCCACCCGGTTAGGACACTGCTGGGACTCAGTTGGGACATTGTAATACCCTAGGGGCATTACAGACATAGCCGGAACATTTTTGTAATTTAAAGTTTAATATGATTAAATAAAAAATGTATATAAAAAAAAAATTCTAATTTTCGTACATACTAAACACCAAAAAACATTTTAGATCAAAACAAATGGAGCTTAAAAGGGTTTAAAACCCCCAATAATTTCATTCCATTGAAGTGAAACTATCCATCAACCTTTATTAACAAAATAAAAATCTAAACTTTAAGTGAAACTGTAAAATATAGCATTTATCTTTTAAAAAAACTCCAAATATAAAATAAATAAATAAATAAAAGTAATGTTTTTGGCTTCCATAGTTCAATATATATATAATGTTTGTATGAATGGGAGGAGCTTCTTCGATGTATGAGTAAAGAGGACATGGAATTTATGGCGGTGGTTGCACAACAATTATGGTTTCGACGTAACGCCTTTGTTCATGGAAAAAAGATCAGCTCTTCTATCACAGTGGTCGAATGTGCTGCATATTCGCTGGAGGCTTATCGAGTAGCAAATGCTCAAAAAGAGGGAGTTGCCACTAGGGGGAATACAAACGATCTCAAATGGGAAGCCCCCAATAATGACTTTGTTAAGTAAATTGGGATGCTGCTGTAGACAAACATAGAATGAAGATAGACATCAGTGTGATAGTTAGAGATGAGATGGGAGAGGTTTTGGCTACTCTGTTGTCGCCAAGAGACCATATCACCAAGCCAAATATTGTTGAGGCACTTGCAGCATTGAGAGCAACCTATCTATGTCGTGAGCTAGGGTTTTACAAGGTGGTCTTGGAAGGCGATACTCTTAAGTGGTGCAGACACTTAGGAAAGATGGTAGGAATTGGATCTGCTATGGACATCTTATTGAGGATGCTGAGGGGTATTAAATTGTATATAAAAATGGAAGGTTAATCATGTGAGACGACACCTTAATAGTGCAGCCCATTGTCTTGCAAAAGAAGCAGTATCTCTAGTCGTGGAACAAGGTTTTATTGAGAAAGTCTCCTATTATATTTCGGATATTATCTTTGTAGATGTAGTTTTGCTATCTATAGAAATCGCTTTATAAAAATAAAAAATAAAAAATAAAAAAGAAGTAGAATATTGCCTATGTACCACTTTCATGTAATTTAAGGATATTTAGAAATGATAAATAATACTGTTAAACTCTCTATGTGTTTATCTTATAAAAATGTGATATATATGCTTAAAAAAAAAATGATATATAATATGACACAAATTTGAATATTGGCTGCCATCTACTTGAATTATCTCGTCAAACCTTTCTACTTTACTAGTTTACTTCCGGTAGGCCTGCCTTCCTTCTTGATATTTTGCAAATATAATCGAGTAGAAATTGAGTCCATTTTTTTTTTTTAATTGAAGAGAAAAGAGGTTATGAGGGGATTATGGATGACCAAATTTAAGGCATTAGCATCAAATTTAAGATGATCAAATCCTTTTAAGGTGATACTATCCCTAAAAGGTTAACCTTGCATCCCTAAATTTTAGTTTTAAGGCATTAAAACCTAAATATTAGCTCATAAAAATTTAACTACCAAAAAAAACAACAATAGAATTTTCATTTCCATTTTATTATTATTATTATTATTATTATAATATTTTTTAGAGGCAACCACACATTGAACGCCTCAATTTGATAGCCGCATAGACGGACTCAATAAAATCCCCTTATTTCCTTTCCTTTTATTATTTTTTGTCTTTTCAACCATTTATTACATCACATGTACCCTTTCTGTTAGTTCTCTCTTCTGTTTTTGTTATTTTTTCCCTCTTTCTCAGCTGTCATGGCATTTAAAAACGTGGCATAGGATAAGGTTGTACACTTGAATTATAAATTAATTTTAGGGCACTTTTGTTTAACAACTTTATTTTTTTCTTCTTTAATTTCAATTTGTATCATAAATGGTACTTAGGTAATGGCAAAAAAGAGAGATGGTACATTTGTCTAAATTTCGTCTAAAATTTGACGGAAGGTCACATTAGTACCATTAAAAAATCAACTTGTGTCCATATATTAATTAAAAATACAAAATAAAAATAAAAATAAAAATAAATT
>NC_081542.1:10194984-10196995 GCF_901000735.1 Corylus avellana
CATCCATGCATTAAGGGATAATGTATGTAGGTGTGTTAGGAGATCCCATGACTCTTTCCTTTTCGCCACTTCGGGATGTCCATAGAACCCAGTAAGAGTCCATGAATGCAACCCACCCTCACCCTTTATTATGGCATTTATATGCCTTCGGCTGTAATTTTGTATTTCTACATCTACAGCATTATTCCAAAAGAGCGCTAGACCGCCACTCCTTCCCACACTGTCTACAACAAAAACACTTCCAAAACCCAACTGAATCTTCACATGTTCCACCTTCAGGGCTTTTAGTTTGGTTTCCATAAGAAAAACCAAACTGGGTTTCTTTTCCTTTACCATACGGCAAAGGTCCCGAACTGTTCGGAGGTTCCCAAGCCCCCGACAGTTCCAACTTAGTATACTCATGGCTCTGGGCGGGGCTGAGCATCAGCCACCGCCGAATATAAGCTCTTTGGCTTATCTCCTGACATAGTCTTCTTGCTTTTTTTCCCTTCTTTGTTTTTCTTTTCTGCCTCATCAGTAACATCGGCCTGCCGTTTCCCAAGCTTCACAAATCTCCCCGCATCAACAGGTTCCTCAGTTTGCAATTCTCGGGCCTTCTTTTTCCAACTCCTCAAAGAGCCTATTTTCCTTCCCATTGGGCCTGTATCTTGGAAAGCACTAGGCCCATCGCATGCCTTACTTGAAATAATCCCAAACTCCTCACCCAAGGACGTGGCTAGCTGAGTATACATCCCATTTAATTTCTGCACCTCACAGCTGTTCTGCTTGTTTTTCTCCCCCACGCCATCTGTCTCGCAGCCAGATTCTCCCATAAAATCATCATTCTTTCCTTTCTGAGAAATTCCAGAGATACTCCCCATACTCGGCGTGTTAATCTGAACCTTGCTCACAACTGATTTTTGCGCCACGCATCCATTCACCACATTATTCTCCTCCACTTGAGCTGTCCAGCAGTCTTCTCCCATAAATTCCACATTCTTTCCTTTCTGGGAGTTTCTAGAATTACTCGTCACCCCCTCTTTTACGCCACCAATTGAATGCCTACCCATATTTCTCATAAGAGAAGCAGATTCCCCGCCTGATGATCCGCCCATTGCAGCATCTGTTCTGTTTTTGGAATGTAAAGAGTTTCCGACATTCTCGCCCCTTGTTTCTTCCCTTGATGGAGGACCGTTACTTTCCGAATGTGGACTCCTCGTTGGCCGGAAAGTTGCAGCTCCCATCGCCGATGATGTGCCATGGAATTTCTCATTGTCATAGAAGAATCCTTCATCATCGTAACGCCCCTTTCTTTGCTCCGTTCGTCTCTAAGGTGAGCCCGCCCGCATCCATATTCCATATCCCATATTCCTTTCCAGTGGATTTTCCATGCTTCCATCTCAGTTCTTCATTCACACAGCCCCTTACACCATGCTGAATTACACCACACTGAAAGCAAAACTTAGGGACTTTTTCATACTGGAAAGGAATCCATAGTGTTTTGTTTTTCAGTTTGAGAATCCGTCCTCTCGGTAAAGGTTTGAATACATTTATTTGCACTTTTACGCGCAAATATTCTCCCCAACCAATACCATTTTCGTCCGTGTCTACATCTTCCACTTCCCCAATGATGGCACCCAGCTTGAAACCCATCTCCCGACCCATACATGATAATGGTAACTTAAACATGCGAACCCAAAAAGGTGCCGTATCAAAGTTCATCTCGGATGGTGGTGTGGTCCCATCATAGTCGGCCACTGAGAATAGTTGTCCTTCAAATATCCATGGTCTACCCTCCATTACGCGAATTTTGTCCCACTCATGTTCGAAATTCAGCAAAAATAAGTTCTCACCTAGAACTTTGAACTCCAGTGATCCAGATGGCCTCCAACCCCTGATCAGTTTTGCCCGAATAGTATTCTTCCCAACAAATCTATCGGTGATTAGTTTACCAACCAGACAGTGTTTCCCTTTTTCCGTAATCTCTTCCACATCCTCCTCAGCCACCACAAGCCCTTCCTGCTCTTCTTCC
>NC_081542.1:10197095-10261499 GCF_901000735.1 Corylus avellana
GGTGTTATAGTTTTAGGACACAAAACGACGTAGTTTTCGGGAGGGTAAAATGGGTATTAAAAAGTCAAATTATTTGACTTTAACGTTAAAATGGTCCAAAGTGAGAGAAAATGGAAGTTCAGGGGGTCTAAGTGAGAGTTTTGAAAATTCAGAGGGGGGTATTTCAAATCGGCTGAAACTTCAGGAGGGTTTTCTGAAGTTTCCCCTTTTTTTTATTAAACTAATTGAATTTGGATAAAAAGTTTTTAAACTTATTTATAAAATAAACCAAAATTTCCTTCTTTTGAGCTTCAGCCATGGTCCATGCCTTAGAAGAAGATTATTTACTTCTTATTTAATTAATATGGTTATTATTAAATTTGTGGCCTAACTCATTTTCATTTTTTAAAGCTTTCTCGTAAAATGTGAAACTTCTTTAATAAAATAAAAAAAATAAAAACAGGAAACTTCAGTAAGCCTCTTCGAACTTTCAGCCAATTTGACAAACATCCTCTAAACTATCAAAACTCTCACTTAGACCCCCTGAACTTTGGTTCGCCCTCACTTTGAACCCTTATGTTAGTTTTCAACGTTAAAGTCAAATTGTTTGACTTTTCGCGCCCATTATACCCTCACCCTAAAACTACACCGTTTTGTGCTCTAAAACTACAACACCCACCCAGCCCAAAACAACGTAGTTTTGGTTGAAGGTATAGTAGGCACAAAATGTTAGTTTAACAGTGAAAACTAACAGAGGGGGAGAGGGGGGGGGGAAATGATAGAAATTGAAAGTTCAGGGAGTAAAGTGAGAGATTTTGAAGTATAGGGGGTGTTTGTCAAATCGGCTGAAAGTTTGGGGGGGCTTACTAAAGTTTTCCCAAATAAAAACGAGAATCTGACACAACCATGAGGTTTTTGCCAGCATTTAAACAAAAAAAAATTAAAAATTAAAAAAAAATTAAAATCAAAGAGAATTAAAACACTAATTAGAACATCAAATAAATAAAGAAAAGAGTAATGATATACGCCGAATGCGTGAAAGAGTGTGACAGAAACTAGTTTAAGTTGGTGGTTAAGGAGTTTTCTCCTTTTCTCTCTTATTGGTTTGATTCGAAAACCAATTTAGATTTTATATTTTGCCTGGCAACCGAACCGACGTTGGTAGAGAAATACTAAATCACTGCCGGTTGTCGATGGCTATGCAATGACAACTGGTGGGTAGGGCTGGCAAAACGGGTAATTGGGTAGACCCGATTAGGACCCGTTAAGATCTATGACCCAATTACCCGAAACACGAACACGACCTATTTAGCTAAACGGGTTAGCGGGTCTGACACAATTATAACACGAAAAATATCCGAATAACCCGACATGACCCGCTTAACCCATTTAGCATAACCAGGTCATATCGGGTAGACACGACCCGACACGACTCGTGCGCTAAACAAGTAACACGACCCGACCCGTTAAAAAAAACCTTAATCAAAATTGGAAAAAATAATTTAATAAAGGGATCTCTTAGGCCAAAGGACTAGTTAGATTTATCCTAACCATCCAAGAAGAATAAGAAGTTTTAAAAAAGAATGTTTTAATATATAAATAATGATTTAAAAGATAATGTTTTAATATATAGACCCACATAGAAAAAGTAACAGAAAAACAAGGAATAGGCCAGTGAAGTAAAGGCTGTGAAGTCGTGAAGTAAAGAGTGAAATGAAGCCGTAAGTGAGTCAGTAAATGTTAGGGTTAACTTAGTTAGAACTTAGACATAGGTTTTTTTTGTTTTAAAAAAAAAATTAAATTAAATTAAATGGGTTTGGCGGGTCACCCGAGACCCGCCAGACCCGGTTGACCCGCCAGACCCGACAGACCCGCCAAACACGAATTTAATAGTGTCTTAATCGGGTAAACCCGATTAAGACCCGAACCCGAAAAGCTCAAACCCAATACCTATTAACTTCGTGTCGGGTTCGCGGGTCGTGTCAAAATTGCCAGCCCTACCGGTGGGCGATACACGGCTAATCTACAATGCCTTAGACATGGTTATTGAATTTTGGGTGAATTGCGTATCCAGCTAACCAATACCGATAATGTTAACATATGAAATAATTATCATGCTATAATATGCGGCAAAAATTAGGATTCCAAAGTATCTCCAATCATGTTTCCATAAGCGAATTAGAAACAAAACTGTGTAACAAAGAAAGAAAGATTTTTACCTATGCCTATTTAATCATAAGAATTATAATAAAAATCAATTCTAAATATTTGATTCAACAAATTATTCCTTATTTGGAATAAATCACCTAACAACATAATTATGTTTAATTTAAATCACAATACATACATGTGGCATATGGGGCCATGGGCCATACCTTAATTAGAATTTCTTACATTCTCCCACTTGGCCCTTATGACATATGAATTCCTTATGGTGTTTGGTTCTTTAGTATAGTCATAACTTTATTTATTCCAATTATTCATTAAATCCTCCCACTCACATAAAGAATAGTACACATGAATCATGACGGTAAAACCATCATATAATAAGTCATTCCTTTCATGCATTACAATATATAATACTCCCTAAATGACTACTTTATGGGCAATCAAACTTTATGAATAAACTTTCCAAGTCATTCAAATCCAATTTAATTTTATCTATATGGATAAAAGCAATAAATGTGCACAAAACTTTATAAACAGTAACTTTATGTCTATAGAATAATTAGAAAGAAGCTAAGAACCAAAATGAATTAATGAGTCGCATATGTTCCACATGATTTTTAAATAGCTTTACCAATGAACCTTTAATCAGAAGATCCGCAACTATCAATTCTGTACTTATATGCTCAATAGACACTTCATGTCTTTTGATGTTCTATCTCACACGAAGGTACATAATATCGATATGCTTAGTTATGCTTCCATTTTTATTATTCTTAGAAAAAGAAAATGGCTGCACAATTATCGCAGAAGACCTTGATTGGTCTCGTAGTGGCTTCATAGCATGCAATAAATTCTGCCTCTAAGGTAAATGTAGCAACAATAGTCTGCTTGTTGCTTCTCCAAGATATCGGCCCTTCAGAAAAAAGAAAAAGATATCCTAAAGTATACTTTCTATTATCTACACATTCAGCAAAATCTAAATATGAATACCCAATCAATTCCAAATAGTCAGTGTACTGTACGTCAAATTGTAGCCCAAGGCTCATTGCAAATATCGCATGACTTTCTTTGTAGCTTTTCAATGTTCCAATCCTGGGTTGCTTTGATATCCACCCACCATTCTAACTAAATAGATAAATAAATAGGGTATAAAAAAAGTCATAAAAATATTTTAAAAAGAATTTGACGAACATTTTGAGGCTCCCCTTGATTATGGGTAGGTACAAAGCATGTTTCTACCTTTTAGCTTATTTTACGTCATCAATCATTATGGTAAAATTTTCAAATTCCCTCTTATTCCATGTAAAGCCGATCATAATTGAGACAAACCCTCAATTTCATTTTTTTTAGTTTATCCGACCCTCATTTTCTTTTCCTTTTTTGGGAAGAACCATATATATCTTCCTCATTTCTGAGTATTATATTATATAAAGGGTTGCTTTGCTGCATAACTAGCATCACTTAAATGTATTCAAACCTTTACCGAGAGGACGGATTCTCAAACTGAAAAACAAAACACTATGGATTCCTTTCCAGTATGAAAAAGTCCCTAAGTTTTGCTTTCAGTGTGGTGTAATTCAGCATGGTGTAGGGGGCTGTGTGAATGAAGAACTGAGATGGAAGCATGGAAAATCCACTGGAAAGGAATATGGAATATGGATGCGGGCGGGCTCACCTCAGAGACGAACGGAGCAAAGAAAGGGGCGTTACGATGATGAAGGATTCTTCTATGACAATGAGAAATTCCATGGCACATCATCGGCGACGGGAGCTGCAACTTTCCGGCCGGCGTGGAGTCCACATTCGGAAAGTAACGGTCCTCCATCAAGGGAAGAAACAAGGGGCGAGAATGTCGGAAACTCTTTACATTCCAAAAACAGAACAGATGCTGCAATGGGCGGATCATCAGGCGGGGAATCTGCTTCTCTTATGAGAAATATGGGTAGGCATTCAATTGGTGGCGTAAAAGAGGGGGTGACGAGTAATTCTAGAAACTCCCAGAAAGGAAAGAATGTGGAATTTATGGGAGAAGACTGCTGGACAGCTCAAGTGGAGGAGAATAATGTGGTGAATGGATGCGTGGCGCAAAAATCAGTTGTGAGCAAGGTTCAGATTAACACGCCGGGTATGGGGAGTATCTCTGGAATTTCTCAGAAAGGAAAGAATGATGATTTTATGGGAGAATCTGGCTGCGAGACAGATGGCGTGGGGGAGAAAAACAAGCAGAACAGCTGTGAGGTGCAGAAATTAAATGGGATGTATACTCAGCTAGCCACGTCCTTGGGTGAGGAGTTTGGGATTATTTCAAGTAAGGCATGCGATGGGCCTAGTGCTTTCCAAGATACAGGCCCAATGGGAAGGAAAATAGGCTCTTTGAGGAGTTGGAAAAAGAAGGCCCGAGAATTGCAAACTGAGGAACCTGTTGATGCGGGGAGATTTGTGAAGCTTGGGAAACGGCAGGCCGATGTTACTGATGAGGCAGAAAAGAAAAACAAAGAAGGGAAAAAAAGCAAGAAGACTATGTCAGGAGATAAGCCAAAGAGCTTATATTCGGCGGTGGCTGATGCTCAGCCCCGCCCAGAGCCATGAGTATACTAAGTTGGAACTGTCGGGGGCTTGGGAACCTCCGAACAGTTCGGGACCTTTGCCGTATGGTAAAGGAAAAGAAACCCAGTTTGGTTTTTCTTATGGAAACCAAACTAAAAGCCCTGAAGGTGGAACATGTGAAGATTCAGTTGGGTTTTGGAAGTGTTTTTGTTGTAGACAGTGTGGGAAGGAGTGGCGGTCTAGCGCTCTTTTGGAATAATGCTGTAGATGTAGAAATACAAAATTACAGCCGAAGGCATATAAATGCCATAATAAAGGGTGAGGGTGGGTTGCATTCATGGACTCTTACTGGGTTCTATGGACATCCCGAAGTGGCGAAAAGGAAAGAGTCATGGGATCTCCTAACACACCTACATACATTATCCCTTAATGCATGGATGTGTGTAGGAGATTTTAATGAAATTTTGTTTGATGAGGAAAAGTATGGAGCTAATAAACGGCCTCGGAGACAGTTACATGCCTTTCAACAAACTTTGGAGAATTGTCAACTCTACGATTTGGGTTTCTCGGGACCTAAATTTACATGGAGCAACAAAAGAGAGGATGGTAATTTCATCATGGAACGATTGGATCGAGCTGTTGCGAATCATGCTTGGATGGATTTATATAAGGAGTGTGGGGTGGAGGTGATGGCGAATCGAAGTTTTGACCATGCACCATTACTAGTACAGCTGCAGAATTTTCGGCGTGGCCCAAGTAAACATATGAAGAATTTTTTGTATGTAGCAGGATGGGGAAAATCACCTAACCACCAAAAAGTCATCCAAAAGGTATGGCGGGAGAAAATGATAGGATCCAATCCGTGGCAATCTTTGTCAAAAAAGCTGGACAGGAGCAAAAAGGTGATTAAACAATGGCAAGTCAAAGAAAGAGGGCAAGCTGATCACCTAATCCAAGAAAAAACAGAACAGTTGAAGATTTTGCAAATGTCAGAAACTCAACCTGATGGGGAAGAAATAATTCGGCTGCAGCAGGAGGTCAATGATCTTATAGAAAGGGAAGACATGCAGTGGAGGCAAAGGGCTAAAGAACATTGGCTCAAAAAGGGTGATAAAAATTCAAAATTTTTTCATGCTAGTGTAAAACAAAGACGCCAAGCAAATCGTATTGTACGTGTGGAAAATGAAGATGGAGTTGTATGTACAAATTCTGATGAAATTTCAAAGGCGTTTATTGATTATTTCCATAATATTTTTTCAACATCCAATCCATGTGGAATTGGGGAGTGTTTAAATGGGATGGAGAAAAAAGTTACACCTAGCATGAACGAGCAGCTGATCAGAGAACTATCGGTGGATGAAATCACTTGTGCTATTTCCCAAATGGGATCCCAAAAAGCGCCGGGCCCGGATGGTCTGCTAGCGTGTTTCTATCATGACAATTGGACCACCATTGGAGAGGAGGTATGCAATGTAGTTAAAAAAATTTTTACTTCAAGTAACCTTAATGCTGAAGTGAATTTTACCCATATTGCATTGATACCAAAAAAACCTAATCCTTCAAAGGTCTTAGATTTTCGGCCTATTAGTCTTTGTAACGTTTTGTATAAAATTGTCTCAAAGACTTTGGCAAACAGATTGAAGGTAATCTTGCCTGAAATTATTTCCCAAAACCAAAGTGCGTTTATCCCGGGAAGACTAATCTCGGATAACGTGCTGGCAGCTTATGAAACTTTGCACTCCATGCATTCACGGATGTGGGGCAAAGTGGGATACATGGCCTTAAAATTGGATATGAGTAAGGCTTATGACCGACTGGAGTGGCAGTTTTTGGAGGCGGTTATGGAAAAAATGGGGTTTGGAGCTAGATGGATTGGACTAATAATGAAGTGTATATCCACAGTGAGATATTCCGTTATTATTAATGGAATTCCGGAAGGGAGCATTCAACCAACTAGGGGGATCCGTCAAGGGGACCCACTCTCACCGTATTTGTTTATTTTATGTGCTGAGGCATTGAGCTCCCAACTCTTAAAGGCTGAACTTTCTGGAAGTCTCCGAGGAGTCCCAACCTCACCAAAGGGCCTGCGGCTCAACCATTTATTTTTTGCGGATGATAGCCTTTTGTTTTGTAAGGCCACGGCACAAAATTGGCAGCGGTTGTCAATGATTTTGGAGAGGTATGAACAAGCATCTGGCCAACGGCTGAATAGGTATAAAACATCCATTTTTTTCAGCCGTAATACCAGGCGAGAGGTGAAAGATCTCATTCTTCGCTTATCCGGAGTTCCTGCTACACAAAGGTATGACAAATACCTGGGGCTCCCAGCTCTTGTCAGTAAGTCTCGAGTTAGAGAATTCCATAATTTAACAGAAAGAGTAAGGGCAAAGGTGACAGATTGGAAGGCAAAATTACTCTCACTAGCTGGAAAAGAGATACTCTTAAAAGCAGTGATTCAAGCTATCCCCACGTATAGCATGAGTATTTTTTTACTCCCCAAAACACTTTGTAATGAAATAAATGGCCTTATGCAAAAATTCTGGTGGGGGCAAAAAGAGAATGAGAAGAAAATACACTGGATGAGTTGGGAAAAAATGGGACGTGCAAAAACTCAAGGGGGATTGGGTTTTCGGGATCTTCATGCTTTCAACAAAGCTCTCCTAGCAAAACAAAGTTGGAGGTTACTACAACAGCCCGACAGTTTGCCTTCAAAAATTATTAAGGCCAAATATTTTCCATCAGGCAATTTGCGGGAGGCAAAAGTGGGGAGTCGACCTTCACTAGCTTGGAAAAGTATTCTTGCAGGTAGAGAATTACTGTTTGCAGGTCTAATTTGGCGAGTCGGAGATGGAAAAAATATTTCAATCTGGGGAGATAAATGGATTCCAAATCCATCTTCTTTCACTGTTCAGTCACCTTGTTGAAAGCTATCTCCAAGAGCAAAGGTCTGTGAGTTAATTGAAACAACATCTTCACAGTGGAATATGCCCCTTATCCGAGAAATTTTTTGGGATGCAGAAGCAAACCTGATTGGTGGACTCCCGGTAAGCAGATATAGTAGACAAGACAGACTGATCTGGAATTTCACAAGCACTGGTGAATTCTCGGTCAGAAGTGCTTATTACCTGGAGTTGGAGAGAAATGCCAGAAATAGAGGTGAATGCTCTACAAGGTCGGGCTTCCAAGATGTCTAGAAACAAATATGGGAGCTGAGAGTACCCAATGCCATAAAGGTGTTCATGTGGAGGGCGTGTAATAATATTCTCCCTACAAAAGAAAATCTAAAAAATAAGGGGGTATTGAAGGAAGCAAATTGCATTTTCTGTAGTAAAGCCATTGAAAGTACTGCACATGTCTTGTGGCATTGTCCAGCAGCTCAAGACGTATGGAGTGTCAGTGAACGAATTTTACAGAAAAGTGTCTGCTTGGAGGAGAATTTCCTGGGAATATTTGATTTTTTCCTTCGCAGGTGCAACTCGGAGGTGATGGGCATTTTTGCGATGACAACCCGTGAGATTTGGAAGAGAAGAAATGCAATTGTTCACGGTGAGCAATTTCAACATCCTAGTGCGCTGGCTAAGGGAGCAATGCAATTGTGGAAGATGTGGGAACAGACTTCGGTGCAACAAGAGGAAACAGATGCGAGTCCAGCTCCCGCGTCTGAAGCATATGTGAGGTGGAAAGCTCCTTCTATGGACACGTACAAATGTAATTGGGATGTGGCTGTGAAATCGGATGTGAGGGGGGGGGGAGTTGGTATCATAATCAGGGATTATATGGGGAATGTATGTGCAGCATCTTGCCTGTGTCTAGAGGGCAGTCCAGACCCTACCGTAGCAGAAGCGATGGGAGCCAGGTGTGCATTGGAATTTGGTAGAGATCTAGGCTTCCAAAATATTATATTGGAAGGGGATTCAAAAACAGTGATCCAAGCTATTGTTGGGAGAGATCATTGGTGCAAATTCGGTCAAGTGATTGAAGATATCCATGTTATAATGGCGGGATTTAGGAGCTGGAGGGCGGAGCATGTTAAAAGAGAAGCAAATGAAGCAGCTCATGGTTTGGCGCGGGCAGCAGGGATTACAGGGGTTTCTAGAATCTGGATGGAAGAAGTCCCTGATATTGTTCAACATATTGTTCTCTTAGAGCAATCGTCTCTTGGAGTTTTAGAGCCTCATGCTCTTGATATTTAGAGTTTTGACTCTAGATGTTTTGTACTATTTTCAGAATTTTTGAATGAGATCAGATTTTATTCAAAAAAAAAAAAAAATGAGAAAAATAATGGCGTTAAAACCTAGATACCAAAAGGGTATTTAACCCTTGATTTAAATTTACTCCTTAAGTTTTCAATTTTAAAAATAAAGTCATTATATTTTGCCTAAATTTCAAATAGATTCATCTGTCACTTTACCGATGAAGTTAATGGGTTGCCATATGCAATGTGTGTCTCATTTGACATGCAAGCATCTATGTCAACAGTCAAATATCAATGCCACATCAGCAAGTCACATTTTCTCATAAAAAAAAAAAACAAAAAAAAACAACTCTAAATGGGTGAAACTAATTTGTTTGAACCACTTTTAGAGAAATAAAAACCATTTTTTTGTCATTGCCCCATTATGAATTAACATAATCCTCATTGCTCCCGTTCGTTGGTACTCAAACCATTACAGTGAAAAGCAAATTCTGACCCCTACGCGGAATAAATAATTACAACAAATTATAATATCAAATGAAATTTATTGTAATCACACAAGCGTCAAACCATACAAATACAAATCATTCAACACACCAACAACATGAATTTTGTTGACAAAGAGGAAAATTTTGACAAATCAAGAAAAAATCTTTTTGGGACAGCCAAACACATGAATTCATTACGAATAATAATTACAAGGATATAGACACTTACAACATGTAATGCTAAGACTCCTTGTGTAGACAAGCTCTTCACTCACTTCCTTACCTCCTAAATAAGCTGATAAGCGCTGAATGTTGTACATTTAAGCCCATTAACTCGCATATGTTAATTCCTTAGCATTGTATTTTTTTTATTTTGTGTTATTTTATTGTTTTCAAGTTTAAAATAAAGATACAAGAAATTTCATTGATTTTGAGCTTAAAGCACACTTTGAAAAGATTTAGAAGATGTCGTTAAGCTTAACCAATCATAATAGAGGACCTATATGATGTGGTTAAGTTTAATCAAATCAAGGAAATAATTCAATTGAAATTTCTCTAATTTGAGTTAAAATCGGATTGTGGTGAAACCAGTGGCATTGGAAAGCTAACTCAAAATACTATAAATCATTGTGAAATAAGATTTTCCTAATTCAAGCGTTTGCTATGTCAAAATCGTCCCACAATATAAGGATGCAAATTTAGACGAATCTTATTCCGATTTGTATTAGGATTGCTTCCTAATTTGATTAGGAGACTTAAGTATGGTTTTTCCGAGATTCCTAGGGCTTCTAGGGTTTGTTTTACACCCTATAAATAGGCTTCTAAGCCTTGAAGAGATGTGTGCGTAGTTTTAGATAGAAAATATCTTCTTGGAGGCTTGGAGAGTTGAAAAGAAGAGGAACATGACAAGAGGCCATCCCAACACCAAGATGAGCAACTAATTCAGTAATAGGGCGTTGATATAGTCATTTTCAAGTAATAATGATTTAATTGTATTTTAATTTGGGTTTTTCTATATGCATGATGGTTGTATAACTATGAGAATTGATCTTAATGTTTATATTCAATCATTATTAAATTATTCTCTTGTTTTAGAAAGTTCTTTTTGTTCATTGAACTCAATCCTTCATATTTTCTGTGATTATATGAATGATTCTTGTACAACGGTTTTAATTGACATATGATCAACAGGATTTGATAAGGCATGCCTAAGGAAGACGGATTGTACTTCACTCTAGTTTAGTGTAATTTAGGTAAACAATTCGTACAAACCGAAGATGAGTTATGTTTATCCCTCGATTGTGTGTAGCATATTAAGGAATTAGATAATACATACTTAAGGAAGATGGATTGTACCGCATCTTAGTAATTAGGTGGACGGTCTGTGCCAACCAATGATAGATCATACTTATTTCTTAACGATGGTATTTTCTTGACTACTCGAGTGAGACAAGCCATATACCATGCATAGTATGAATTTTCCTTATTAATTTATGATCGACCATTGTTATACGATTAGTGGTGAAATTAACCCCTTATTCTTTCTCTCATTAGTCATTACTATCTATCTTTACTCTTATGCATTTATTTTTATAAAACAAAAACAATCAAACAAATTTCTTTTAATTAAGTTATATTTGATCTTGACAAGCTTAATAACAACGCAGTACAGTTCTTGAAGTACAATACCCTCAATATAGCCATATTCTACAAGGATTCATTCTATTGTTAGTAGTTATTTTATTATTGGTATTTTTGTACACAAAAAGACCACATCATAGGCTCTAGCTTCTCATTGGTTAGACTTCTTATGGACTCCTTACTGACCCACTAGTAGACTTTATTGATGAATTGAACCTGAAGTAGTACTATTGTTTGATCCAAATTCCAAGAGAATGATGTGGAAGACAAGACAAAATTAGTCTTTTAAAGACAAAATCAAGTATGTTCTGCACGACAACGTCTTAACATGTTAAAGGCATATCCAAACACAATTAGGGTTTCATGCCTAAATCACCTGCCAGGTCCAAACATTAGCCCACATGGTAAGGAACACGCACTCTTGGATCTCCACTGATAAGAGTCGAATGTTAGATATTTAAGCTCCTTAATTTACATATGTTAATTCCTTAGCATTGTTATTTATTTGTTTTTGTGTTGTTTCAGTATTTCCAGGTGTTTAAGGAAGAATACAAGAAATACTATTGATTTTGGGCTTAAAACGCACTTTGAGAATCTATTGACAGAATTGGGATCAAGCCCACTCAACCCTAGGCTCGAGTGCACTCGGCCTTCCAGAACGCGCTAGAAGCCCAATTCCACCTTGGACAAGATTTTCAGTCTTAGTCCAACTAGGAGGCTGTTTTCGATTTTTCTAGGACTTCCAGGGCTCAAAGGGTTTATTCTACTCCTTATAAATAGGCCTCTAAGCTTTAAAGAGAGGTGTGCTTAGTTTTAGATGAAAAATATCTTTTTGGAGGCCTGTCCTATAAGGATTCATCCTATTGCGAGTGTTAATTTTATTATTGATTACTTTTGCACACAAAAAGACTACATTAATTTTTGGCGTCGTTGACGGGGACTAAAAATTGATGTGTTTTTTTTTTTTTTTTTTTTTTTTGGTGCAAAAATAATTAATAATAAAATTACCACTTGCAATAGGACGAATTCTTGTAGGACAGGGTTATATAGAGGGTGTCAAACCTCAAGGACTGCACTGGTGTCATTATCAAGTTTTTTAAGATCAAATATAACTTAATTAAAAAAAGTTTGTTGATTGTTTTTGTTTTGTAAAAGTAAATGCATAAAAGTAAAGATAGTAGTGATGAGAGAGAATATGTGGTTGATTTCACCACTAACCATATAACAATGGTCAATCATAAATTAATAAAAAAAATTCATACTATACATGATATATGGCTCATCTCACTCGAGTAATCAAGAAAATATCATCATTAAGAAATAAGTATAATCCATCTTTGGTTAGTACAAACCGTCCACCTAACCATTAAGATATGATCCATCTTTCCTAAGTATGGATTATCTAATTTCTTAATAGGCTACATATAATCAAATGATAAGCATAACCCATCTTCGGTTAGTACGAATTGTTTACCTAAATTATACTAAACTAGGGTGTAGTACAATCCGGCTTCCCTAGGCAAGGCCTATCAAATCCTATTGATCATGTGTAAGTTAAAATCATTCATATAATTACAGAAAATATGAAAGATTGAGTTCAAGCAATATAAAAGGCTTTTTAAGACAAGAGAAAAATTTCATAATGATTAAATATAAGCATTAAGATCAATTCTCACAGTACAACTATCATGCATATAAAAAAAAAACTCAAATTAAAATGCAATTAAACTATTGTTACTTGGAAATGGCTACATCAACGCCCTATTATAGAATTAGTTGCTCATTCAGGTGCTAGGATAGCCTTGTGCCATGTTCCTCTTCTTTTCAACTCTCTAAGCCTCCAAGAAGATGTTTTATATCTAAAATTAAGCACACCTCTCTTCAAGGCTTAGAGGTCTATTTATAGGAGGTGGAATAAAACCTACGAGCCTTGGAAGTCCTAGGAAAAATGTAGACAGTCTCCTAGTTGGACTAGGAGGCTGAAAACCTTGTCCAAGGTGAAATTGGGCTTCTGCCGTGTTTTGGAAGGCCGAGTGTGCTCGAGCTCAAGGGAGATGTGCTCGAGTGCATGTGTGCTCGAGCTTAGGCAAGAAGGCGCTCGAGCACAGGTGCGCTCGAGCCTAGGGTTGAGTGGGCTTATCCTAGTTATGCCAGTAGCTTCTCAAAGTGTATTTTAAGCCCAAAATCAATGGTATTTCTTATATTCTTTCTTAAACACCTTAAAACATTATTCTCAAATGTTTTCTGTTGGAAAATATTTTCAGCTTTAAGAAAATGATTTATGCTAAAACATTTTTTATTGTTTTTGGCTCGTACGAAAAATTTCCGACTGAGAATGAAATGCGAACTTTGGTGGCAGTTGAGAATGAAATGCAAGAAAGAATGAATATGAGAAGAAAAAGCTTAAACTCGAAAAATTGTTTATGATTTTAAAAAAAGGAAACCATTTTACGGAAATTAAATTTTTTTTTCTAATTAACCAAAAATATTTTCGGTTTGATTCCAATTTTCAAAGGTTCTAAACACTAAAAAATAAAAATTTCAAAAAACAATTTACATCGAAACAACAATAATAGTCTTATAATAATATTTTAATAATCCTTTTGGACACGTTTTTTTTGCTCAAACTAAACTAGAGGTTGGGATAAGAAGATCCTCCTAGTCACATTCCTTCGGTGTGCATTGTGTTTCAAAAGAAAAGCAAAAAGTAAAGAAACAAGCTGAAGCACCGGCACGCGTTCTCTCTTTGAAAATTCTCGAGTCAGATATCTTAGCCCTTTGTTTTTCTTATCATTCTATACCTTTTTTCAACTTCTCTTCTTGGAAATTTCTTCGTTTAGCCTGGAAATTTGCAGAGGAAAAAATAGATAAAAGGAAATGATTTATGACTAAATAGAATATAATAACAAAATTATTTCTACCTAACCATGTTGGAAGAATTTAAAAAAAAATAATTAAAAAACAAAATTTTTAGTTTCGTAATCATCATTTTTTCTTTGATTCTTTTCTTAAGAAACAGAGGGAGGAACACGGTTTCTTCTCCTTTAAAAGCGTCTCGGGACTGCATCGCATTCCTGTCAATTTCTTCCATCTAGACAGCCTTTGTGTCCCTCGTCGGTGAAAACCCATTTCGAATGTTGAGATTCAATTGGTTTTTTTGTTTTCTATTAGGGTTTTCGGCCAGTAATCGATCTGGGTCTGCTTCAAACTCTAAATTTCCGCTTCGCGGAGCCTAAGTTTTCTTCCGAAGGTGTTTTTGGCTGGAATTTCGATCTGGGTCTGCTTCAAAAATTTGCGATTTCGCGATATTTAGAACCCGATCAGTTCGGAAAAGGATGGCTTCATTGTTGGGTTCGGCTTTGTTTCCTCTGACTCTATCAAATGGCGCTTCTCGGTCCGCTAGAAATGCAGTGTCTGGTGGGGGGAGGATCACTTCGAGTTGTTTTAAGCATATGAAGGAGCAGAGAAAGGTTGTTTGCGCTTGCATGGCGCCTCCACGGGACTTGAGAAGAGATGAATCCTCTGCTACCAAATTCAATGTAATTATCTGCATTTGAAACTCTCAACATTGTTGTTTGTGTTGGATTTTTTAATGATTATTTGGTAGTTCCTTCAGATTGGCTCATATGCAAAAACAATTTGTTCTATTGTTTAATTTCAAATGCTAACAGTCAAATTTGGTTTCATTTACATCATCATACCGTCTTTTTGGAGATGTAATTTGTGCTATTATCTGTGTAAAATTTATATGTTGTAGCTGACACTGATATCTATTGCTTGTCCATTCTCTCGTGATTTTCTATGTTATGGATGATAACCAGTTTATTAAGCTTTGGTCAAATTCACGAGCAACTCGTCTTATTGGATTTAGATTTAACTGATAGATTCTACGTTGTGTTTTATAACTTTTGCTGCAGTTAAATCTAGTTACATTACATCTTATATTTTGTATTATAATCAAATTCATTTGTCTTTATTTTACTTCCTCTATTTAGCATTCAAGTGATATTGAATTTTCACATTTTGTTCATGAATTTTTGTTTTGATTAACATATTTGCTTCATTTCTTTGTTAGTTGGATTCATGATTTGTAAATGTGTATGAATGCACGGATTCACTTCGCATGTTTCTAGTTTTTTATTTTTTCCTTTTTAAATTTAAGTTGGACTTTTAATTTTAATTTTCTTTTTATGGTGGCTGACAAGGATGATCTTACTAGGATTCATTTAAATCAGAGAGTTTAAGCTCTGTACGGGAGCCTGAGGATGATTCTGATGTTCTCATTGAGTGTAAAGATGTCTATAAGTCATTTGGCGAGAAGCAGATATTGAGAGGTGTGAGCTTCAAGGTGAATTTTTTTTTTTTTAATTCAATTTCATATTATCTATCTTCAGATTGCATCCATTCAGCTCATTTCCAATAATATAGATCAAACTGCATGAAGTTGATGTTGGGGCCTTCCTCCTGACTTTATGAGTTAAGAGATTTGGAACATATATAACACATTCCAAATTAAACATTCAATTCGTCTATGAGGAACATCATTGCATAGCTCATGGATTTTTTACATTGAGAAGTGTGCGCATATATATATATATATATATATATATATATATATATATATTGATCACCAAAAAGTTGTTACGTTGAAGGTGACAAATAGACTCACCCAGTGACATGCAGATTTTTATTATAGGCTTAATTTTTCATGATTATTCTTGTGTTTGAATTGCTCACTGATTGACTATCTGAAGTTATGTGTCTTTTGGAGCTAGAAATCTGTTGCATATAATAGATGCTCATTTACAATCGTTACAGGTCATCCGAAGGATGTTGTAGAGAGATCAGTAGAAAAGAGCTTCTGATAAAGATACTATTTTTACTAGGAATTATTTGTTGCTGATATATTTTTGCTAGCTCACTATCAATGCCCCTACACTTAACATTGTATTATGCATGAATAATTGAACTTGTGATTTCATTCCTTCCAAATGGATATGGTTGAGCCGGGAACACTGGCCTCAATTTTGATCATGAAGCCCTGGCTTTTGCATAGGTAAGTAGACTGTTGGATCGACCCCTAGATTCCTGGAATGCAGTTCTTGCAGGCTTGCAGCTCTAGTTTGTATACTTAAAAAAGTTGTCCAACTTGGACTGCTGTAGCATTGTCCCATCAGGGATCCATAGGTAGTATGAGTACTGCTTTAGGATTAGGGTCAGGAGTTGTAGTCCACTTGTCTTATGAATCTTTTGTGGGTAAGGTACATTGATGGGTTGTTAGTTGCATTTTTGAGAACAAAGATTTATAACATGAATCTTGAGTCTAACTTTCATAGTTATGAAAAATATTAGTCTTCACTGGCTATGGTCCTTTTGTCACATAATTTTTGATTTGGCTCTGTACCCAGGCTATGTAGATACACTTGGTCCAAATTTTAGTTTGGAATATGCGTTAGGAGTACGGCCTATGTTGAGATAACTTACTATTTTCTCTCATTCCAATTGACTAAGAGCATACTAAAAATTTTGGAATCTTATAGTCTTGGTGCTTTTGGGGATCAATACTGGGCAATTTTGGTTGGGAGGAGATCTCTTGCATACTTGCAATGTGCTGCTGTATTATAGTTATTTCTTTGATCAGTCACTCCATTTCCTTACGACCATGTCAATTGCTTTAATGACTGAATTCAATGAATTTGATCATTAAAGGGTTTCAAAGTTGAGGAGGTTTACTTTGAATTTATGTTGGTTTATGTTATAGATGTGGATAAGTTACTTATTTTCAGGTGACAAGTACACTAAATTCTTTCACTCTATAGCCAACTCTAACAGAAGATATAACTCTATAGATACCCTTTTGATTGGGGATAGTCCTTCTTCAAATCAGGACGAGATTAGTGAGCACATTGTCGAGTTCTATCAAAAAGCTATTTTCTGAGCAATGCAGTTGGAGGCCTATGGTAGATGGTATTTCTTTTGATACCATTTTGGAGGTTGAGGCCAGCTGGTTGGAGAGAGATTTTGAAGAGGAAGAGGTTAAAAAGGTTGTGTCTAAGATGAATGGCAATAAGGCGTTGGGCCCTGATGGGTATTCTATGGCCTTCTTCCAAACATGTTGGGATGTTGTGAGGGAGGATATTATATCTTCTGTTTAGTGCATTTCATGCCAAAGGGATGTTTGAGAAGAGCCTCAATGCTACATTCATTTCGCTTATTCCGAAGATTCCCGGTGCCATCAATCTCAAAGACTTCTGCCCGATTAGCCTTGTGGGAGGTATCTATAAAATCATAGCCAAGGTTTTAGCAAATAGATTGAAGGTAGTATTGGACAAGATTATTTCCAAGACACAATGCTTTTATCAAAGGTAGGCAGATTCTAGATCCCATCTTGATTTCTAATAAATGCTTTGATAGTAGGCTGAGATCTGGAGAGCCCAGGGTTATTTGCAAAATGGATTTGGAAAAAGCTTATGATCATGTGAACTAGGGCTTCTTGATGTACTTGCTAAGGAGGTGTGGTTTTGGAGGGGTTTGGTGTTCTTGGATACAACATTGTATTTCCTCAGTGCGGTTATCAATTTTGGTAAATGGTTCTCCTAAAGGTTTTTTTAGCAATTCCAAAGGATTACGACATGGGGACCCCCTCTCTCCGCTGTTGTTTGTTTTTGTGATGGAGGCTTTGAGTAGGATGATTTATGCGGCTATTCATGGGGGGTTGATAGAAGGCTTCAAGGTCGGTAATACTACCGTCTCTCATCTTCTTTTTGCCCATGATACCCTGATTTTTTGCAATTCTATGCCCACCCAGTTATGCTCTTTGCGGAGTTTTTTTTGCTGTTCAAAGTTGCCTCTGATTTGAAGGTTAATTTGGCTAAGTCGATGTTAATTCCTGTGGGGAATGTGGAGCAAGTGGATTCGTTAGCCAGTATTTTAGGGTGTGGGGTTGCCACTTTGCCAGTGAAGTACCTTGGTCTTCCGTTGAGAGCTTCTTTTAAGGCTAAGCATATTTGGGATGGTGTTATAGAGAAAATAGAACATCAGTTGGCCAGTTGGAAAATGTTGTATTTGTCGAAGGGGGGAAGGGTCACCCTTATCAACAACACTCTTGCTAATTTGCCCACTTATTACTTGTCTTTATTCCCTATACCGGTGAGTGTTGCTAAGAGCATTGAGAAGCTACAGCGCAATTTTTTATGGGGAGGTATAAGTGAAGAGTTCAAGTACCATTTGGTGAAGTAGTCGAAGGTTTGCACTCCGATCAAGGAGGGAGGGTTGGGTATTAGAAATTTATTGGTGTTCAATCGCGCTCTTCTAGGGAAATGGTTGTGGCGTTATGGGTCGGAGAGAGAGGCTTGGTGGAGAGTTGTGGTAGATTTGAAGTTTGGAAGTTTATGGGGAGGGTGTTCTCTTGAGCCTGGAGGAGCGTATGGGGTGGGGTTGTGGAAGAATATTTGGAAAGGGTGGGTTACTTTTAAAGGCTTTACTAGATTTGTGGTGGGGAATGGGACTAGGGTTAGCTTTTGGCATGATTGGTGGTGTGGAGATACGGCTCTCAAGACAGCTTTCCCGATTTTATTTAGTATTGCTTGTGCGAAGGATGCCTCAGTTGCAGATAATTTGGAGGTGCTGGGTGGTTCCAATCAGTGGAATGTGAGTTTTTCTCGAGAGGCTCATGATTGGGAGGTGGATGTCTTTGCTTCTTTCTTCCAGAGGTATTGCATGCAGCCAGAGTGAGACGAGGGCTTGAAGATAGATTATGGTGGAGCTCCTCAAAAAGAGGCCTGTTCAAGGTCAAGTTACTCTTTATCTCCTTGGTGAGTACGGAAGGGAGGAGATTTCCCTGGAAGAGTGTGTGGCGGACACAAGCTCCTCCAAGGGCGGCTTTCTTTGCATGGTCAGCGGCTTTGGGCAAAATTCTGAGCTTAGATAACCTCGGGAAGCGACATGTGATTGTGATGAACAGATGTTGTATGTGTAAGAAGAGTGAGGAGACAGTGGATCATCTTCTTCTTCATTGTGAGGTAGCTTCTGTTTTGTGGAGTACTTTCTTTGGCCGCTTTGGTTGTCTTGGGTGATGCCTAGGAGGGTTGTCGAGTTGCTAGCATGTTGGTGGTCCTCGGGAAGGGAAGGGAAGGGAAGGGAAGGGAAGGGGGGTTTGGTGTTTATGGAGAGAGGGAGAAATAATAGGTGCTTTGAGGATTTGGAGAGGTCCTCCGAGGACATATTATCCTCTTGTCTTCATACTTTGTATCTTTGGACTGTAGCGTATGTTTGTCCGGTGTCGATTAGCGATGATGAGTTCCTTGTATGTTTTTCTCATCCTAGTTAGGTGATCCTTTGTATACTCCCAGTGCACTTTGGGGTGCCTTACGTTTTTAATAAAATTGATTTACTTATAAAAAAAAAGTTACGTATTTTCAATATTGTTTTGTAAAGGGTACAATGTGGTATGGACATGGCTTTCTGTCAATTATTCAAAATCTAGGATATGATTCGATAGGAATATGTTAACCGATTAAATGTGTAAATATTAATATGTTTAATATTAACTATAATCCATGTTTGACATTAATAGAAATTCGGGAATTTTAAGGATCCTAACTTTCTAAAGCACTGGACCACATATTTTATGTTTAAACCCTCCCCCCTTTTTTCCTTTAAAAAGTTTTATTTTTCCCCACCAAATGTATCCGTGTGATATCCATGTTGTGTGTATCAATCCTCTATCAGTGGTAAAAATTAAATTTCATATTTGTATATATGTATCCAATGCATACCTTCAGTTGGTGAAAAATATGGTATCGATAAGTGTCAAATATGGGGATACAATGTCTATTTTGAAGTGTCTATGCCTCCTAACTGGGGAAGGGTTGTATGCTGAATTCTTTTGGCTCGAGGCTTTTTCTATTTTTTTATGTGGCACTAATTTCTGTCTATCGGTTTCCTTGTTGCCATGTAAAGATTAGGCATGGTGAAGCTGTTGGAATCATTGGGCCTTCTGGCACTGGGAAATCTACAGTTTTGAAAATTATTGCTGGACTTCTTGCTCCAGACAAGGTAGAGAATTGACGTCTTTCATATGCTCTTACCTTGCTTGATTGGTTTAACTGATTTAATAAGCTTGATTGGATAGACTTTCAATCTGTTACTCATTGGGTGCTCTCAGCTGACTATCTTTTGTTTAATAAGCAGGGAGAGGTTTACATACGAGGTAGAAAGAGGGTTGGTTTGATCAGTGATGAGGAGATATCTGGTCTTCGTATTGGATTGGTAGAGTTTTCTTCTAAAGCTACTCATAAAAAAGAAAAAGTTTTCTTCTAAGCTGTATATGACTTTAGTTATCTTGGCCTCTGAAGTTGTTGACCATTTTAATTTATTTACTATATTTCATACAGGTGTTTCAGAGTGCAGCACTTTTTGATTCTTTGACCGTTCGTGAAAATGTTGGTTTCCTTTTGTAAGAGTCATTTTCCTTTTCTCCTTAGGACTTGTGCAGATAGTGCGAGTTCTAATTTAATAGTATTTTTTAAAAGCAAGAAATCATTAATTTCTGTTAATTGCTTAGATATGAAAACTCAAGCATGCCTGAGCATAAAATTTCGGAGCTTGTGACGGAAACCTTGGCTGCTGTTGGCTTAAAGGTATGCTTCAAATCACTCTGAATATCAGATCCTGGTAGTGTTTCAAACTTCAAATATTTGGCTTGATTGAGTGGGACTAGGTCTGCAATGACCTTTTGTACTTTATAGAAAAGATGTTCAACAAATGAGTTTTCCACAAATTTCATATATTTGAAAACAGTTGGGAAGATTTAGGGACCTAATGAATTAGGATCATCTGATCATTTCAAGTCATTTCAAGTGCTAACCTGGGCGATCTAATTCTTGTAGCCATTTGGTACTAGTTTCTTATCCACTGTATTTGTAGATTGGCAATGTTGATGCACCTTAAAGTATTCCCAATTTTGTAAGTCAGTGGAAAATTGCATTTTGCAAATGCTTAAAAAATGTCTTCACCTGTTTACACCAACAACTATCTCTGCTTGCCCAGCTCCAGTCCTCTTCACTCCCCTCCCCTGCCTTTAGAGATCCTAAATTTTTTAATTTTATTTTTTTAATTTATTCAAAATCTGAGTGTTTTTTAGGATGTTGAGGACCGGTTACCTTCTGAGTTGTCTGGTGGAATGAAGAAGCGAGTTGCTTTAGCTCGATCTATAATCTTTGATACGACACAGGAAGCAATAGAACCTGAGGTATGTTGAAGAAATGAATAGACTCATTGTATTTTTCTCCTACCATTATTTTTCTGGGGCTTTCCTGCATGAGTAGTTGATGATGATAGAATATTTTTCTGAAAATTTCATTTTATTATGTTTTATTTTTTATTGCTGGAATTATATCCTTAGTATTTTCATTCTCGCTTGTAGTATATGTTTTTATCTGTTCTTTCTTGACACAGTTAACAAATTTAGACTGCAGCGCTGCATATGAATCTGGAACCTACCATGATACCAATATTACCTACAACCTACATAGTATTACTTATAAATTTTGATTATCAAGAGTCCTATTTATAATAGGCTGCTCATAGAGTTTTGTACATTTCTTGAATTTAAGGCAAAAGATGTAGGCCTTGTGTCCCAAAAGGTTGAAGCTTCTGCTTTCCTTTTGTTGTAGGGTTTGCATGGGAAAGAGGAGGTTATATATATATAATATATATATTAAAATTCAATATAATGGCCAAAATACCCCTATAACAAATCCCTATCACCAAGATATTCTTTTAACCCTTAGAAACTCTTCTAACACTCCCCTTCAAGTTGGAGCATATTTGATATATACCCATCTTGTTAACATGTCAACTAACTGGTCTCCAAACTTTCATGAATGGTGTAGATATATCTCTACTGAGTATCTTATCTCGAATAAAATGACAATCAACCTCAATATGCTTGGTCCTTTCATGAAAACTTGGGTTAGATGCAATATGTAAAGCTGCCCGGTCATCACAAAACAATGGGTTAGGAATCGGAGTTGAAGAACCCAATCTCCTAGAGAAAATGTTGTAGCCACTTCAACTCACTGGCTTGAGCTGTTGCCCTGTATTCTACTTCGGCACTAGACCACACAACTACTATCTCTTTTTTAAGAATGTGCAATATCTTGTATTAGACTATCTATCTGAGGGAGAATCTGTCCAATTTGTATCAGTAAAACTGTCTACCCTAAGAAGTTGTGTTTGGTTTATGCAATATCCCAAAACTAGGAGCTCTCTTCAAATACGAAATAATATGAGTAACAACTTCCTAATGTGAAACCCGAGCAGTCACTAAGAACTAACTAACAACACTAATTGCATGAGATGCCTGGCCTAGTAATAATAAGATAATTCAAATTTCTAACTAGTCAGCGATACCCGCCAAGATCTTCAAATAATTCCCCTTCATCCTTTAGTAATTTTTTATTAGGATCCATTGGAATCTCAATAGGTCGAGCACCAGAAGACCCATATCTTCTAACAAATAAGTACATACTTTCTCTGAGATAAATTGATACCTACCCAAGAACTAGCAACTTCAATCCCTAGACAATATTGGAGTTTTCCCAAATCCTTTGTATGAAACCTCTGCTCCAAAAATTGTTTCAATCAAGCAATGCCTCCTGAATCATCTCCGGTAATCACAATATCATCTACATATATCACAAGGAGATTATAGCCTACACTAGTATGTAAGTGAAATACCGAATGATCTGTCTAACATATCTGGAGACCAAATTCCAACACCACGTCAATGAATTTTCCAAACCATGCTCTCGATGACTTCTTGATACAATACAAAGCCATTTTTATCTTACGGACACGACCTTGATACTCCCCCTGAGCAACAAACCTAGGTGTTTTGATGCAGCGTGACGTAGTGGGTTCGCAAAAACAACACACACAAGAACTAGAACTCTTCTCGAACCAAAATTCTATCAATGAATTGAGGCAAAAGGTATAAAAAATCACTCTTCAAGTGTTTCCATTTATAAACAATCAAAATAACATCAAAAGTTACGTTCTTGAGTCTCTATAACATGTATTTATAGTAAATAAAACTCTAAACATAGTAGAACATCATATTAAGTTGGTTTTACAAAATTGGGCAAGACTTGTTTGCAAGCTTGTTCGAAGGCAACTGCAAACGAGCAACTCTGTCCAAACTCGTTTGATAGCTTGTTTGAACGCAACTGGATGAGCTATTTTGTCCAGTTGTCCAGTCTTCTCTTCATGGCCTGTTTTGACCTATTTACAAGGTAACCGGCACTGCCTTTCGATGCTTCAAAATGCCGGAATAATTAGAATATGTGCCTTTTTTTATGCATAGTTTCTCTTCTACTTTTTTCCTCTCATCTATGCTATTGAATATAAAAAAAAAAATTCTGGAAAGGGAAGTAAAAGTTGTGTCAAGTGCATGCTGAGAATATCTGGTTGATGATTAGGAATTAATTTTCCAGTTGAACTGATTGTGGTTTGATGTTTGATTATTTCAATGATACTGGGGAAGAGTGTTAATATGGCAGTGTTAAGGGTTAGGGCAAATGTGTCCGGTGTCTGCACATGAACACCTTATAGCAGGGGTATCCTCAATGTTGAATTGACTAGTCGCCTCACATACTTTGTACCCCTGAACAGGTGCTGTTGTATGATGAACCAACTGCTGGACTTGATCCAATTGCATCTACTGTTGTTGAAGATCTCATCCGCTCTGTCCATATGAAAGGTGAGGATGCAGTGGGGCAGCCTGGACAGATTGCTTCCTATGTTGTTGTTACTCACCAACACAGTACTATCAGTAGAGCTGTCGACAGGTTATGCTCTGTCCAAACTCTTCAGTTTTTGTCAAGTTCGTTGCTAAGTGATTTTGCAGTGCTAAATCAAAAGGTTACTTGATATATGTAGGTTACTGTTTCTTTATGAGGGGAAGGTTGTCTGGCAAGGAATGACTCATGAATTCACAACATCAACAAATCCAATTGTTCAACAGGTACTGACAAGAACTCTTAGTTTAAAATTTAATCAAAGTGATGATATATATGCTCACACGCACACACATGTATCAATGTTGAGTTTTATGCATCAGTGAGATGATGGTAGTAGTTTTTTTTTTTTTTTCTGAAAAAAAAAAAGAAAAAGAAAAATTCTCAGTCTTGCTTGGTAATGGTTGTAGTAGTAGTGAACAGAAAGGTGGGGAAACTTTGGATATCCTGAGAAAATAAATGTCTTGGTTTATCCACTGCATTAGTTCCAAAGCAACAAGACCGTTGACTTTCCCAATATGGTTATCATTTTCATTAGCTCTCTCCCTCCCTCTCTCTCTCAATTAACATGATAATCAATAGTATTTAGTTGGAATTTTTCATTTCTCCTTTTATGAAGTTCTTGATCTTCACGATTATTCTAATAAGCAGGTTCTTTAATTGTGTTTTCAGTTTGCTTCCGGGAGCTTGGATGGACCAATAAAATACTAGAACTTATACTGTAGTGGTATATATTAGACGAGACAGTCATTGATTCTTAGGCGTGGGCAGAGTTTCCAGGCAGAAACAGGCCAGATGAAGCATGCAAATTTAGCCTCTGCCCACCATTTCTGTAGGCTTTCTTGACAAGCAATCTTGGAGCTCATCAATGAAGTTTTTGGCTTGTCAGATAAGTTGTGCCCTTGCATCTTTTGTTACAACCTTGAGTCAGAAGTGCCTGCTTTTTAACACACATGCTGAATGGGGGCCAGCAGGGTATCTGCATTGTCATCAATTTCTTGGTAATTTTGCTTCAATTTTTATTTTTATTTTTTGTTGGAACCTTTTTGGCTCCATGGTCAGAAAGACAAACTCATTCTAAACAGATTCATTAAAAAAAGAGAGAATTCATCCTCAACATAAATTTGTAGAAGCGATGATGTTCTAAAGGTTTCAATCCACTTATCTCTTGGATTCAAGGTTTTGTTGGTCACTAGCTGCTGGCATTATTAAATACTAAGAATATTTGGCTGATGAGTGTGATTAGAAAAAACCAGATGGGCCTATTCTGTTTTATGTCAAAATTCCCAAATTCTTTTTATCTGTGGAGAAATAGGTTTTTGTTTAGGTTGTGTTTGTTTTGGTGTGAAAGGTTTTTATTTTATTTTAAGAAAGTAGGAAAGGAAAAGATCTCCCGCACTCCCTCCCTACCGGATAGAGATTCGGTGCAAGATCCACCCCGTCCAGTAGGGCGGCAGGGGTATTGCACCTGATCTTAATCCCTCCCTTCCTCCCATCTTCTCATCCCAGTCAACGACATTGGGGTTTGGCCTGAGAGAAGAGTTGAGTTTCAACGACTACGACACTAGATTTTGTCATTTGGGTCATTGAAATATTTATATATATACCCATTTTTATTTTATTCTTTCCATTCCCGACTGTTTCTGTGTTGGGTTTGTGCTAGTTGAGGGCTGATTTGCCTTGGTGGTTGGGTGTAAAAATAAATTTGTGGCAGCTTCAACCGTTGGCGGATGGTGTTAGGGTATTTTGGGCACTTTGTTTGTGGCGGATTGTATTTTGGAAACAGGTTGAAGAAGAGTTGTATGGATTGGTGAGTGAGGAGGAGGGAAGAGCTCCTCCCTCCTTGGCTGAGATCTGGAAGGCTTTGCAGACACTGCAGAGGGGACATGTCAGATTTATTTTCCATCAAGGAAAGGTCTACATTAAGTAGTTTGTCCAAGAACCACACCATATACAATCTATCTACAAAGCTCCATTTAGAGCACTATTAGCAGTCTCACCAAATTTTATTCACCAAAATAAGACTAAAATTTTATTGGTACTCCTAAATTGAATTAAAAAATAAAAAATAAAAAGGGAAAATTATATTTTACCCCCCCAAGTTTGGAGCGATTTGCAATTCGACTTTCAAAGTTTTAATTTTGGCAATCTATCCCCCTAAAGTTTCAATTTTTTGCAATTTGACCAATTGAATTCAAAACTTTTCATATTGTTCCTAATTTTTTGTTTTTTTTTTTAATAAAAAATTAAAAAAAAAAAAAAAAATCAGGGTGGCTAGGCCATTTGGCCATTTTTGCAAGCTTAAATTTGTTCCTTTTTTTTTATATATAAAGAATAAAAATAAAAAAATAAAAATTATGGGCAATGTGGAAATTTTGAAATAATATTAGTCAAATTGTAAAAATTTGAAACTTTGGAGGTCGAATTGCAAATCGCTCCAAACTTTGAGGGGGTAAAGTGTAATTTTTTCAATAAAAAAATACTAGATGCTCTTGTATAGATTAGGTATTGAGTGCTCTCTAATCAAAATGCTTGGAGAAAAAGGAAAAAAGCAAAAATATCCTATAACTTGGAGACAACGCAAAATTCTTTGTAGACAAAGAAAAAAAAAAATTATTTTAAAAATAGTCTTCAAATATTATGTTTAATTCTTTCAATTCTTGTGTTGATCTTCTCTATTATTATATTTCAATTTTCAGCAAAAGAGCAAAAGTAGATTTGTTAGTTAGTAGTAATTATAGAGATAAGGCATGCGCAAGAAACTTGGTGAGATCATTTGTCAAAAAAACAAAAGAAGCTGCCAGCTAGCAAAGAAGTCAGTCCCCTTTAGAGAAAAAAGCCGAGGGCAACTTTTCTTGTTTTTAGCTCTTAATCAAAAAGGCTATAAGTCCGAGTCAAAAGGCTAACCCTATGATTGTTTAAAGTTATAAGCTTTTTACGAATGCTTATCTTTTTTTTCATATGCTCATGATGAAGAATGAGCATTATTCCAATAGGAAATGCAATATTCATTCTGGTTTTCATTCATAGAAAATGAAAACTTTTTGGAAATTTAGAATCGATCGCCTAACATAAGCCAAACAGTAGTGGTAGGTAGACTTTGAAAAGGGTTATGTTTTCTTATGTAGAAAAGACCAAAAATTTTGAAGGAAAAAATGCAAAATCATTCTCAATAGTTTATTTAATTTACAATTAATTCTTTGTGGTATTAAAACGAACTTATACATCTTTGAAGTATGAAAAAAAAAAGCAATTTAGTTTCTACAATCAAATTTCGTCGAAATATTTGACGAATTCCATTATGTTTTATGTCAGTACCAATAAAATGACATGTGTCACTATTAATTTTAAAATATAAATATATAAAACTAAAAATTTAATTTTTTTTAAAAAGGAAAGAGGATGGCTTGCGAGCTAGGGGTGTTCAAATGGGGCAGTTATAACTGTCCCGCCAACCACTAACCGCTAACCGCCTAGGGCAGTTGCAGTTAGCGGTTTTAGGGGTAGGAAAATGCGGTTAATAACCGCTAACCGCCTATATATATATATATATATATATATATATATATATATATAACATCCAAATCGACGCACCAAAACGGCGTTATTTTCACATTATATGTATGTGAAATATAATGTGGTATGTGATGTTTTCTACGAAATCTTATTCAAAAACATTGCCTAGCCCAAAAAATAGCGTGTTCTTTTCATCTTTTTGAGAACACTTTGGCCCAAAACGTTTAAAATAAGTCCAAAAAATAGGCTCAGTGATGGTCTAAAACATTTAGAAAGTCCAAAAACTCATACAAAAAAATCAGTTATAAAACCCCCGGTTATTGGTTTGAATAACCGCTAACTGCCAGTTATAAAATAACCGCTAACCACCTAGGCAGTTGCAGCTATTAAAAAACCAAGGTGGTTGTGGTTAGCGGTTATAATCAGTAACCGCTAACCATAATCGCTTGTGCAACCCTATTGCGAGCCACCCCCTTCCCCGATGATAGCTACCAAACCAATAGCCACCCCTTCCCTTTTTTTTAAAAAAAATAATAATTAATTAATTAATTTTTTAAACAATGTTAAGGATGATGGACAGTAGGAGTAATGCTAGAAGTCACTCTTGTGTGATGTGGCTTCTAAAATTATCATTGGCCTTATGATTGATTATTATTATTGAATTTTGATTCAATGGTGATTTTAAAAACCCCTCATTCTTAAAGTAACACAAGCGTGACGTCTATAATTATTCATACAATAGTCATGATACTTACAAAATTTTGATTGCACAATTATTTTGGGGGGCCCAACTGGGAATAATGTCCTGAGGTGAGCAAGTTTAGTTGGACGGCATAGATATCTTTGTTTATGTAACTATGACTTGTGTAATTATGATAATAGGTTTTGATACGCAAGTGAGATGTATATTTTGAACACATAATGTAAATGTACACAAATTTCCTTTAAACTAGTTTGGAAGAAATTTCCTTCAGCCTAAGTGACATTAGCAATAAATGACTCTTAATATATATATATATATATATATATATATGAGAGATGACACTTGGCAATTATTAAACTAGGTTTTAAGGAAATTTTTGTCTGTGTAAACAACTACATACGTATGTATAGATGTTTATGCTTAGAGCTCTGGTGCATTTGGTGAATGTCGAGACATAGTTGTAGGGCCTCAAGAAGTTACAAAATACATAATTATTGGGGGCGTTACAGCAACAAGAGCTTCCCCTATATTCGGATTACAAGGGGGTCCTAGGTTGGATGAATTTTCCAGAGTCATTGCAAACAACAGCCTCTGCATTGAGGCTGTTGTTTAAAAACCCCAACGCAGGAGTAGTAGTCCAGGAGTATGGAGAGTGGCCAGAAACCTTGACCTTTAAGGCAAACAAGTGTTTCAGTGAGACCTTTTTGATCTGGCCAGCTAGAAACATAGCATCAGAGGTGAAGTTGAAGTTTTTATGGATGACTCTCTTGCAAGTAAACCAAATAAGGTCACAGGCAACAGGGTGTAAAAATCAAAGTGATGGGCTTCATTAGTGGGGGTGCTGAATAATGATGGACACCCAAAGAAGCTCCCCATGGCTAATGTATCCAGAGGCAAAGAGAACAGGCAATATTAGGGTGCTTAAGAGTTTCATCCTCTTCAGGGAAAAGAGAACAGGCAATATTAGGGAGGAGGGAAGGGATAAGGTAGAGAGATATTACCACTACAAACTAACGATTGATCACTCATCCAGATGGTCCTCAGTTTTGCAGTCTTACTAGAAAATGTGGTCCTGTGGTCAATAAAAGCCCTCTAAACCTTCACAACACATACAGAGATATCGAACCAAGATTAGTTAACATGGAGAAGTGATTGTTTAAGATAAATCCAATCATAACAAGTAAAGTTACCAAATAAAATAGAGCAACAAGAATATACAAGATAAAAGGTCTCACTCTCACATACATTGCATTAAACTTTAGTATGGAGAATGTAATTTCTTGTTCGAGCTGAACAGAAGAGACCAACAACACCAAAGTAGAAACTAACAAAAAAGCTTAGACAGAACACCCAAACAGAAATCGGCCCTTCCACCATTGCATCCTGAAATGTCTTCCCAGGGGCTGCTGGAAGGCTCGCGGAGTCGCACCTTCCACTGGAGTTCTCCACGCACAAGTCGGGATTTCCAGCAAATGCACCTTGAAACCTCCAATACCCTTGTTTCTTGGGAACAAATCCGGAGAAACAATTATAAGACAAGTTCAAAAGGGTCAGATCTTGAAGACTGGAAATGTTTCCTGGGACCTGACCTGATAAAGAATTATGCGACAAATCCAAGGCCTTTAAGCTGCGCATCTTCTCTAAACCTGGAACTTGACCATCAAGAAAATTGTGTGACAAATTCAGGTATTCCAGGCCCTGTAGCCCAAATAGACCCTCTGGAATCTCTCCATGTAACAAATTGTTGGATAAATCAATTCCAACTTTTGAATATAGATGGTAATTGAAGCTTGATTCATTGCTGTCAGAGATGACCACTGAAACTTTGATGTTCACATTAGGCATTATAAATATTGGCTCTCTAGGCACTCTACCAATGTCTCCATTGTTAAAGTTTAAACTAATGTTGAAGTTACCATCCGCTATGAAGCCAGAGAATTTGTTGCCTGAGAAATCTACTGTCTGGATTGCTTCGAAGGTAAAGAGCCAATTGGGTAGATTTCCATTAAATTTGTTCTGAGCCAAGGAGAGAAACCTTAGGTTTGACCATCTGGTTATCGCATCATTCAAGATTCCAGAGAGATTGTTGGAGCTAAAATCTACAAACTCCAGAGATTTACATCCTGCCAAAGTTAGTGGGATCTCACCAGAAATCATGTTGTTGCTAACATCTAGTATCTTCAAGCTATCCAACGCATCAAGCTCCGGATGAATTTCACCAGAAAGATTGTTATTATTGAGTATCAATGCAAGTAGCTGAAAGCACCCAACAATGTTTAAAGGAATTGAACCCGATAAAAGATTGTGTGAGAGATCAATCACTTGGAGATAAGTCAAATTTCCTATCCTTGCAGGAATTTCCCCAGTAAGAAGATTGTGTGAAAGAAACAATGCCTGCAAGCTTTTCAGTTCCGTTATCCTCAATGGAATTTCTCTCGAGAAGCGATTGTGAGATAAGTCAAGAAGAACAAGTCCTGATTTCTCAGTCGTCTCTGCAATCTTGCGTGGTAGAGGACCCGACAAATCATTGTTACTGAAATCCAACACAAGAAGCTTCTCCGAAAACACAAGTCTAGGAGATATCTCATAGTTTAAGTGATTGGATGATAGGTTCAGATGTGTCAAAGCTCGAAGTGAAGCAATACATGTGGGTATTCCTCCAACGATGGAATTGTTAGCTATATTCAAAATATTGAGGGACTGAGTAGAAGCAGAAAGACAAGGCAAAGTACCCGAAAACCGATTGGATCCAAGATTCAGCACAATCAAAGATTGGCGGAAATCGTGAAGATAACCTGATAAATAATTGTTCCCAAGATCCAAATGCTTTAAAGATTTCAAATACAACAAGCTCTCGGGAATTTCCCCTCTAAAAGAGTTGAAACTCAGGTCGATTTTTTCCAAATTTGTTGAGAAATTACCAAGCCACAAAGGAACAAGTCCTACCAAATCTTGGTTCCCACTCAAAACAAGTTCTTTCAAATTCCTAAGCATCATGAGATTGTCAGGCACAACACCAAGAAACCTATTGTGACTAAGATCAAGGGCTTTGAGTCTAGTTAAATTACCAAAACATGATGGGATTGGGCAGCTAAAGTTGTTGTGGGACAAATTCATGTATTCAAGAAATGAAAGTGAGCACAAGTTAGGGTGAAGCTGGCCTGACAGGTTCATGTTGGTCAAGCTGATTGAAACCACCCGGCCGGTCCGGTTCTCACAGGTGAGCCCGGTCCAGATGGTGCAGTTAGACCCGACCCAGCTTGACAAGCTTTGGTTAGGGCGGTCGACCCGTGTTTTGAACGCTAGAAGCGAGGCTCTGTCTCCTGGGTGAAGATCAACACACTGACAAGGGTTTGAGCAAAGCAGCAGCAACAACAGGAGTAGCAGTGCACGTAATCTAAGGCTTTTCCAGGGGGAAAAAGCCGAAACCCATTTCATCTCCATGAGCTAAAAACAGGTGAAATGTGTTATTTAGGGATACTACAGGGATGAAAAGATGAAACCCATTTTCTCCTATGACAGGAACATGGGTTTGGGTGCAAGAACAAGCAGAAACATAAATCACTACCAAAGAAACTGAATTCTCGTACAAGAATGTGAAAACACGAACAGAGACACAGAGACTTACAGCTAGGGAAGGAGCAAGACTGCAACAAGTGCTCCGAGAAAGTGAGGAACAGACATTCTCATTCCTGCGTTGCCATTAGAAGTGAGATTCTTTGGGCTTGGAATTTATAAAGTGAACAAAAAAAACAAAAAAAAAAAAAAAAGAAGCTCTGTGGTTTTCTATTCCTTTTACTTTTCCCACTATTAGCGAATAAGCGACCCATGGGATGCCTTCTTTTCAGACCATCTCTTTATCGTATCAAAACGACTTTCTTCTCCAGGCGCTTGAATGTCACGCTCCGTCAGAGGCCTACAATAAAAAATTGATGATAATGATACCTTTTTTTGTTTATTTTTTTATTTTTTAACATTTATAAATGGACATAAATTTCGCCTCAACTAGTCTGAAAGAAATACCCTTCAACCTTTTTTTTTTTTTTTTTTGAGAAAAGTTGCTATCGCATTGTATTACATCAAAGAGCGTATAGCAAAAATATTCTAAATGCAATGAATCACATATACAATCCAGGGGGGTCATATAACCACACCCTATTAACATTTTCGTGCAAAGCAACAGCAGCTAAAACATGTGCCACATTATTCCCTTCTCTACGAACATATCCCATCTCCCAAATCGGGATAGAACTAAGTGCCAAGAGGATATCTGCTATAAGATGACCTCGACTACTCTCATCAGGACTCCATAAATTTATAGCATCAACCACATTTTTTGCATCCCCCTCCATTTGAACCTGTCTCATCCCTAACTCCTTGTAGAAATGGGCAGTCACAGTAGCTGCCATCGCCTCTGCAAACATGGGATCCAAAAAACCATCACGGGTCATGCATTTTGCCGCCCACATTTTCCCATTTAAAATAGTGTAAACATTTAAAACGTTAGTCTAAGTTATTAAAGTACTATTAATGACATTAAGAATTTAATGTGCATTTTAAATATTTATAGACACTTGGCACTATTTTAAATAGGTTTGAGGATATTTCTTTCAAACTGGTTTGAAGGAAATTTATGTCCTTCATAAATATAATCATAATTTAGAGACAAAAATTTCCTCCAAATTAAATTGAAATTCATTCAACCTAGACTAATAAATCGCCAACATGTGAGAGGCATATATATTTTTTTTAATATGCTTAACAGTCGTTAGTTTCTCCTTTTATTATTGTCTGTAATGTTTTTTCACCTAAAGTGAGAAAGAGGAAAAAAAAAAAAAAAACTCTTTTTCTTTCTCTAAACATTACAGCCACGTCTCAGGTCTCACTTTTAGCAATTTTTTTTTTTTTTTTTTGAAAAATTCAAACTTTTGTAATCAGAGGTGCTAAAGCGGTGTGCACTTTGACTCTTGTGTCGGAGGGCAAACGTGTGTAGTAACTATATTAACACATTAAATACTTCATAATCCCTTCATTAATCTCATACTTATCAAAACCTAGTCCAAACTCAATTTAAATCAACATACACTCGGTCCTCTCTTAGGGTTTTCTCTAGGGTTTCTTGGAGATTCTCGAAAGTGGGGTTTTGTCTTGCCATGCGGCAAGGGTGCGTTTTCTCTCAAACATTAGGTGGAGGGGAAGGGTTGGGCGGGCTCTCTATGGCAGACGAGTTAGTGAAGATGTGTAGTAATCTACATCTTACGAAGGAGGAGGAAAAAAGTGTGACATTGTGCTCATCAGAGATAGATATGATAGGGAGGGAGAGTGAATTTTGTCTCGTTGGTGATCTTATTGCAGAGAAGCTAGTGAATAAAGAGGCTTTTCGAAGGACTATGGCGGCAGTGTGGGGCCTGGTGGGATCTGTAGGTTTTCATGAAGTAGGAGCTTACTTGTTTATTATCAAGTTTACCAAGCAGGTAGATATGAATCGAATTTAGGAGGGACGACCATGGGTATTTGACAAAAACTTGTTGGCACTACAACCCTTTGATGGTTTACAACAAACGACTGTGATGTGTCTAAGCCATGACGTGTTTTAGGTACAACTGCATGATTTACCGATTGGGTGCATGATGAGAGAGGTGGGTCGGAGCATTGGTGAATCGGTGGGAGAAGTGGCACGGGTGGATGTCAATAACGATGGGGTGGGCTGGGGCAAGTTTCTAAGAGTCAAGGTTTTGGTAGATCTAACAAACCTTTGGCTAGAGGGAGAGTTTTAAATCTGCCATCTAAAAGACTATGGATCTCATTCCAGTATGAGCGCCTCCCTGCTTTTGTTTCCAGTGCGGTGTCATCAAGCAAGGAGTGGAGGGTTGTCCGCTATCCTATGAAGGAGGAGCGTCTATTGTATGGGGCGGGGTCTATCGCTTAGTTTGGTAGTTGGTTGAGGGCGGGAGTGGTGAGGCCACTGGGTAGTGCAAGAGCTCCAGTTGAGAGGAGAGTTGCTTCGGTGATGGTGCATCAGCAGCAGCTAAAGACTCCATCCGAATGTGTTTCTGTTGTGCAACACGAAAGGAGTGAGGTGATAGATGCAAGGATGGGCAATGGGCTGCATATGTCTAGATACAGTCAAGATACTGTTAAGGGGTTTTCCAGAGAAGGGCACGGTATGCAGAGGAGTGTAGCTATGTCTAGAGAAGATTTACTAAACTGTGATGAAGAGGCAATCACGAGTTTTCATGAAATTGTCCAACCTTTGACTAAGGATAGGCTTCACATTGTGTTTCACAACAACTTTCAGGTTTCTAATGTGGATACAACTATTGAGGGTGAGTGTGGTGTATGCGAGGAAGGGAATAGGGCAAAAGATAAAATTAACATGGCTGATGGGACTGCTCATGCAATGTAGGGAATTGTACATGTGGGCTAGCATAGAGGGATAGAAGATAATGGGTTCATTTTTCAAAGTGGTCAGGAACAGCTGCCTAGTTTGGAGAAGACAACCTGTTTGCAAATGAGTCAGAAGGGTCAAAATAAGCAGAAGGGGGCTAGAGAAGAGCTAAGACTGCGGGATGAAGAAGACTTGATGCTGGAAGATTTGTCAATGGATGGGGCTAGTATTGGAGGAATTAACAATCTTCAATTAGGAACCATAGGAAGCAACTTTTCTAGTGTGGAGGGAAGCTCTCCTGCCCCCAAAAAAATTGAAACAATGGAAGAAGCAAGCTCGTGACAGTGGTCTTAGGAGAAAATAATCCCAAGATTGAAGGCCAACAAAAGAGAAAAGCCGGATTGGATTGTTTAGACAATGGGCTTTCTGGGATTAATCACATGGAGGAGGATGTGGTTGATAAAGGCACTAAGCAGATGATAAAGGAGATAAGGGTAGAAGGGATCAAACCAATGTCGAGTGGAGTCGCGGCGGATAGTGTCCAGCCCCACTACTCATTATGAAACTATTGAGTTAGAACTGTCGGGGGCTTGGGAACTCTCAAACAGTTCAAAACCTTCGCCAGTTGGTGAGGGAGAAGCAGCCCGACATTTTATTTCTCATGGAAACAAAACTTCAAAGAAATAAAATAGAATACCTACCTTGACAACTTGGTTTTGATAGCGTGTTTGTGGTGGATTGTGTTGGTCACAGCGGTGGTCTAGCGCTCTTGTGGAAGAGCCATGTTAATTTGAAGATCTAGAGTTGGGAAGGGACGTCCAATGGAAATTGACAGGGTTTTATGGTAACTCGGAAATTGCTCGAAGAGGGGAAGGATGGAATTTACTACAACATCTGCACGATTTCTCTTCGTTGCCTTGGATGGTTGTAGGGGATTTCAATGAAACTACGGATCTTTAAGATAAATATGGGGTGGCTCTATGACCTGACAAACAAATGGAAGCATTTGAAGAAGTTTTGGAGAATTGCAACCTCAGTGATCTGGGGTATGTGGAGTCTAAGTTTACATGGTGCAACGATAGAGAGGATAATGATTTTACTAAGGGAAGACTTGATCGTGTGGTGGCTAATTTGGAGTGGTGTGATATTTTTGAGGAGGTGGATATTTTTGTTCTGGCTGGTAGGAGCTCAGACCATTGCCCTCTATTCATTACTTATTGTGAACAGAGGATCAAGAATGCAAGTTCAAGTGAGAATTTTAAATTTGAAGCAAGTTGGTTGGTCAATGACGCATGCTATAAAGTAGTTAAAGAAGCCTGAGAGGTTGGGGCGTTTGAAAGGGACCCTCTGGATATTTTTCAAAGTAAACTCAAAAAATGTAAGCGTCAACTTATTAGATGTAGTAAACAGGGAGGTCGATGTAGATGGGCTGTGTGGCTAAAAAAAGAAAATTGGAAGGAATGAAATTCTTCAAGGGAGAGCAGTGGCTGATATCGTAGGAAAGATTAAGTCTAATCAAGTAGCAATTGATGATATGCTTGAGAGAGAATACCTAAAATGGAAGCAGATGGCGAAGGTGCATTGGTTGCAAAATGGCGATAGGAATACAAAGTTTTTTCATATGTATGCAAACCAATGAAGGAAAATCAATCGAATTGGGGAGATCATCAATGCAGATGGAGTTAATTGTACAAACCTTGAGGATGTCAGCAATGCTTTCATGGACTATTAAAAAGCTGTTTTTTCGTCCTTAGGCCTAACTAGTAGGGATGATTGCCTCGTAGATTTGGAAGAAAATGTCACAAGTGATATAAATGACCAACTTGCCTTAGATTTTACTTGTCAAATGTTTCGAACAATGGTATAAGAGTTTATCAATTTACTGCCAGCAAAAAAGTTCAAATTTTAAAGGAAAAAATGTTCAATTTTTATAAAACAAATTCTTGTGCCCAACTATTAACCCATGTAAACGGGTTTATCCTTCTCATTCCTTTTTACATTCACCCTGGTTCTTTTTTTTTTTTTTTTTTTGTTACTTTTAAACCAAAAATATATAAATAAATAAAAAATGCAAAGGAAAAAAGAAGAAATGCTAAAAAAGAAATGTACAATTCCCTCCCACATTGATAAACACATCAATGTGCCATAAAGGCATGAATGTCTTACGGCCAGCATACCACGCCTACATTAAACAATATGGAGAAAACAAGATAACATGCCAAGCTGACTGATAGGAACTCAAACAATCAGATCAATAACTATTTAACTTTTTTCTACCAAGATCATTCCATGTCTCCTTACTTGAAAATTTTCCAGATTTTCTTGTAAGTACATGAAACAACAAACAGGAACAAAGAGTTTTAAAGTAAAGTTTTAATTCCACTAATGTCCTCTCACGGTCCTCTCACAGTCATCACTCAAAGCCTATATATATATAGGTGTTTACTATCTTTCTCACCTTCAATTGAAGGATAGCAACCATCCCATTTTTTATTGAGCCAATTTTTCCCCTCTTTCGCCATATAAGACGGGCATTTTTGTCCATAATTATCAAAATCATCTTAAAAAAGCCATACCACATCTAACCAGGTCCTACCATTTCTCCCAATCCAATTTTGCCCCTTATTTCCTCTATATTCCACAATCTACAACTCTAAGCTGTCACAATAGATCATTATTCAGGACACTCCTCTAACTGCTAATGTTGCTAGGCCCCATCTTTTCGTAACTTCTTCGATTTATTCTCTCAACGATCTGGATAAGTAGTCCTACTAGTGTTCGGATAATTTAAGCTGCCGTGCAAGCACATATTTGAGAAGTGAGCCTTATTGAGCTCTCTCTCTCTCTCTCTCTCTCTCTCTCTCATGAACGTATTACATGTAGTACCTAGCTTATATTATTCAATATATGGATTATATCAATTATAACTACTAAAATGAGCAATGCAATTTTGCACTTTCAAATCTTTAACCTTGTTAGTGCAGTTTTAGAATAGCCGTACCGAATGAAAGAGTTTCTCCTACGAAACAAAGAAATGGTCGATCTCTCAAAAGACCAGAGCACCGTTTTGGTACTTGAGAACCAAAAGGAGAGAATATCCAAGGGAGAAAGTGTCATAGGGAGAAATAGCGTATCAAAGAGAGAGAACACATGTATTAGAGAGATAGAGAACGTGCGAGTGAGAGAGGGGGAGTAAGTGCATCTTTTGTACCGAAGCTTGGATGCTTGGGCGTTATGATGAGTGGGCTGGATATTCGGGTTGCTAGGCCTAGCAGCCCAGGCCTAACAAACCTTATACTTATGAAAGTTATAATTATGATAAAATGAATTTATTCTAATCTTAATGTATGCATAAATGAACAAAACTTATTCAACCGAATTTAGAGGAAAAATTGATCCCATGATAAAATAACTTATCCAATTGCATTGATGATCTCCCAAATTCGATTGATGATCTTACCAAAAAAATTGATCCCATGATAAAATAATTTGTCCAACTGCATTGATGATTGCACCAAAAAAATTTGAACCTTTTTTAAAAATACTCTTTTTCTTTCTCTAAACATCACAACCACGTCTCGGGTCTCAATCTTAGCAAATTTTTTCGGAAAAAATTCAAACTTTAGCATCCGAGGTGGTGCCACCGTCCCCAACAGCATGCCACTTTGACCTTCTGTTTTTTTTAATTTTTTTTTTTTATGTCTTACAAGATCCTTGTGTTGTAGGACGAACATGTGTAGTAACTGTATTAACACATTAAATACTTCAAAATCCCTTCATTAATCTCATACTTATCAAAACCTAGTCCAAACTCAATTTAAATCAACATACAAATCTAAAATATCATAAATCACATTATGATCAACATATTAAAAAAATGTTTCCCTTCATATTGCACTTTTAGCTCAAACCACTCTCGTCACTTTGATCCTTGTTCTCCTCTTCCTTTTCTGCACTCTTCTCCTCCATTGTTGATTTCTTAACAATGGAAAACCTGAACCCTGATATGGTGAATCTCATCAACCAAACTTTTTCTCTTGGATGGTCTGATTCTCCTCCTTCCTAGACTTTTCTCCCTGTCAACCACATTGAACCTACCTCTTTCACACTCATTGGTAAGATTCTATCTTCCCAACCTCTTTCGAAATCTATCATCCAAAGCAACATCTCACAAGCTTGGAAATTTTTAAAGTCCCTTGTTACCGAAGACAAAGAAGATAGCTTCATGGTTTTTACTTTTGAAGGCTTGAAGGTTCTCAATAGAGTTCTAGATGACTCTCTGTGGAATATTAAGGGTTCTCCTTTGTTTTTGAAGAAGTGGTCTTATACATATGCTGGTGAAGATCTAAATTTCACAAAGGCAACTTATTGGGTGCAAGTGCATAATCTTCCTTTAGACTTGGTGACAGTTGAAAATGCTTCTAGTATTGGTGCAAGTCTGGGAGAGTTATTAGTTGTGGATAATGAAGACAACATGCAGCCTTCTAGGAAAAGTTTTTTGAGGTTTAGGGTTCTTTTAAAGGTTAAATACCTTTTTTGCCCCTTGTGGTTTAACAACTTCATTTTTTGCCTTCTCGGTTTCGTTTTGTATCACATATGGTACTTCAATAATGGTTAAAAACAGAGATGGTACCTTGGTCTAAATTTCGTCCAAAAATTGACAGAAATTCACGTCAGCATTCTTAAAAAATTGACATGTGACCATATACCTAATTAAAAAAATATAAAAAAAATTAAGATTAAAATGATTAAAAATATTAAATTAAAATTTAAAAATTTTGGAAAAGACCTTGGCCGGTTTAGGGTGCCGAGCCAAGGGCCTTTGGTGGTGGTTTTTTTTTTTTTTTTTCATTGGTCTTTTGATGTGGTTTGGCCACCCCATATCAGTCGGTCTACGGTGGCCGAAACCACCCGAAGCCAAACAGGGGTGGCTCAATAGCCTTGGGGGTAGTTTCGGCCACCCCCATTTTGCAGCTTGGGGGTGGCTAGCCACCCCTTAGGCAAAATGGGGGTGGCCCCATTTTGTCCAAGAGGGGTGGCTCAAGCCAACCCTTTCTTTTTCTTTTTCTTTAATTTAAGAAAAAAAAATTAAAGGATTTTTAATCATTTTTTTTTTAATTAGGTACATGGAAACGTGTCGAGTTTTTATGGGCACTGACATGGATTTCTATCAAATTTTAGATGGAAGTTAGACGGGAGTATCATCTCCGTCTTTATCTATAACCGTGGTACCAGTTGTAATACAAAATAAAACTAAGGGAACAAAAAATAAAGTTGTTAAAACACAGGGAGCAAAAAAATATTTAACCCTTCTTTTAAATCTGCTTAATCATTCGGTTCCTTGTTTCACACATCATAAGCCTCCTAAGAATCCTATCTAGTGCAGTACAAGTATGAAAGACTTTCTGACTATTGTTATGCATGTGGGAGGATAGGTCATTTATCTTTCTCTTGTCCTGTGAATCGTCGTCCTCCTGATCATGGTAGGTATGGAGTCAAGTTGAAGGCAAGCTCTCCCAAAACTTGTCGTGTTGTTCAACTCATCTAGCCATGGTGGCAATCCTCCTCTCCGGCAGTTTTTGGTATGCTTGCTATAATTCCGGTTCCACACCAGTCCTATAATGAGTCAACTCATATCCCTTCCCCTGGTCTAACTCACCAAAATCAACCATCTCTTGCTAGCTCTTCCCACTTTTTTCCCACCCTTTGAGATCCTCCTACCAACTCCAATCAAATCCCATTAAGCCCCATTAATCCCACTTCAACATTATTGAAAAGTCATCTTTTGTCAAATTTAACCTCTCAACTCGTCTTTAATGTTCACCAATACCAAGCGCCTCAACTCTCTTAACCTACACTTTCAAGACAACACGTGGCAGAATTTTTTCAAAAAACTTGAAGGGATTGGCTCCTTAAGTCTAGTGACTGAAAGTTCACACTCTCAGTTAGATTCCAATGTGACTAATCCCAATATAACTACCCTTGTTACTGCCAACCTTCTCTCCATCCTATAGACAAGTGTCCCTCTTTTCTCTCTACCATGTCAGATAATCCCACTTTCTCTTTGAAGCCACCACGTCACCCTTCCCACTCTCTTCCTAAAAAAACGTTTTCATCCTTTCTCAATAGCTTCCTTTTCCAAAAAACCTAAGTTGGATACCAGGTCTTCCACTCCATGGGTTGAAGCTGCTGATGAGCAAGGTGATGCTCAATTTTCTTCTTTGTCGAATTGGTCTAGAACAGCAGGAGTGGTGGGCTTTAACCTACCCCCACCGCCCTAATGAAGGTCCTGGCTTGGAATTGTCGTGGTCTAGCCCTTGGCTCGACAATTTGTGCTCTAAGGGCTTTGATTAGAGCTCATCATCCTAATCTTCTCTTTCTTTTAGAGACCAAGGTTCCTTTTTATTGTTTTTAGTCTTCCTTGGTTGGTTTGGGTTTCTCAACTTGGTTGGAAGTTCCCCCAGTTGATATTCAAGGGGGGATTTTTTTCGGCTTGGAAGTATGATGTTGATATTGAGCTAGTTAGAATTGACAAGAACTGCATTTCTTGTCTTGTGTATTCGGATGCGCCGAATAGACCTTGGTTATTTTCTGGTGTGTATGCTCCTTATATTAGTCAAAGACGTGCTCTTTTCTGGAATTATTTGGCTAATTTAGGTAACTCTTTTGGTGGTGACTGGTTGTTGCTGGGGGATTTTAACTCTAATTTATCCTCTTCTGAGAAGTCTGGTGGCCGTGCTTTTGGTTCCTCTACTCACGATGATTTTACATTTGATGGGCTTCCACCCTACTTGGATTCAATGGATTAAGCAATGCATTACCACTTCTCCTTTTTCCATTTTGCTAGATGATGCTCCCTTTGGAAAGTTCTTCCCTACCCGTGGGTTACGGCAGGGAGACCCCCTCCCCTTTTCTCTTTATCTTGGGTTTTGAGATCCTTTCCAAATTGATTGCTAGAGAAGAGAACTTGGGCCTCATGCATGAGATTAAAATGGCCAGTACTTGTCCTCCTATTTCTCATCTCCTTTTTGCTGGCGATGTGATTATTTTCTTTAGGGCAAATGTGAATGAAGCTAGAGTGGTTCTTAATTGTCTCAAGATCAATTCCAAAGCTGCTATTAATTGAATCCTTAATTTAGCTCAAATCCCAGCTCGTGCCAAGTATCTTGGGAACCACTCTTCCTGCATAGAAAGAAGCATGATTCTTTTGTTGAGTGATGTGGTCTTTTTGTGTGCAAAAATTATCAATAATAAATTACCACTCGCAATAAAATGAATTCTTATAAGATAGGGTTATATAGAGGGTGTTGAAGCTCAAGGACTGCACTGGTGTTGTTATCAAGTTTCAAAATTAAAAATAACTCAATTAAAAGATGATTGTTGTTTTTGGATTTATAAAGTAAATGCATAAAATAAAGCAAAAGTAAATCGTGATGAAAGAGAGAATAAGGGGTTGATTTCACCACTAACCGCATAACAATGGTCAATCATAAATTAATAAGGAAAATTCATACTATGCATGATATAGGGTTTGTAACACTTGAGTAGTCAAGGAAATACCATAATTAAGAAATAAGTATAATCCCTCTTCGGTTGGCACGGACCGTCTGCTTAACCTCTAGATGCGAAACGATCTATCTTCCCTAGGTATGGACTATCAAATATCTTAATAAGTTACACACAATCAATGGATAAGCATAACTCATGTTAGGTTAGTACGAATTGTCTACCCATATTGCACTAAACTAGGGTGTAGAAAAATTCATCTTCCCTAGGCATGGCCTATCAAATCCTACTGATCATGTGTCAGTTAAAACCGTTATATAACAATCATTCATATAATTACAAAAAATATGAAGGATTGAGATCAATCAATATAAAAAGCTTTCTAAGATAAGATAAGAATTTCATAATGATTGAATATAAACATTAAGATCAATTCTCACAGTTATACAACCATCATGCATATAAAAAAAAAAACCCAAATTAAAATATAATTAACCATTGTTACTTGGAAAGCACTACATCAACACCTACTACAGAATTAGTTGCTCATACTGGTGCTAAGATGGCTTACTTCCATGTTCATCTTCTCTTCAACTCTTCAAGCCTACAAGAATATCTTTTATGTATAAAACTAAACACCCTATCTTCGAGGCTTAAAGGCCTATTTATAAGGAGTAAAACAAATTCTAAAAGCTCTAGGAATCCTAGAAAAACTGTAATTCAGTCTCACAGTCAGATTGGGAGACCTAAGGAATTAACATATGTGAGTTAAGGGACTTGAATGTGCAACATTCAAATTTTTATCATACTTAAGGACCGTATCTTTGCCCAAATTACGGGATGGAAAGCTCAGCTTTTTGTCTCAGACAGCTAGGACAACCTTAATCAAAATCATGGGTAATGTTATTCCTTGTTACCTCATTTCCTTATTTCTCTTGCTAAATTCTTTGTGTTCGGCCATCAACACGAGACTTAGCAAATTTTGGTCGGGTTATCATCAGGATAAGAAGCATTGTATCTCTTTTCTCTCTTGGCAGAACATTTGTCAGTCTAAGGCCTTGGGAGGGTTGGGGGTTCAATCCATGGAGTCCATGAATAATGCCTTGCTTGCTCGTCTTGGTTGGAAGATGACTTCTAATCATTCTCTCTTTTGGGTTGATTCTCTTCGCAGTAAGTATCTTAAGACTGGAGTATCTTTTTTGAATGCTTCTCCTAATCCTATGTCTTCTGGTTTGCTCAAGATTGCTCAAGAATAGAAAAGTGGTGGAAAAAGGTGCATGTATTAGTATTTCTAGTGGGGGTTCATGTGGATATCTGGAATTCCCCTTGGATTCCCTTGATGCCTAATTTTAGGCCTACTCCAAATGCAAACTTGGTGGATCTACCAGCCTTCTCGGTGGCTGATCTTATTCTCCCAAGTTCTCAAACTTGGAATTTTCACTTGCTGCAAGACCTGTTTGATGCTCCCATAGTGGAGAATATTCTCAGCATCCATTTGCCTTCTTGTCCCTCTTTTGATAAATAGTGTTGGGTGCCTTCTTGTTCAAGGATATTTTCAGTTAAGTCTGCCCATGAACTTTCTCTTTCTGAGGGTGGCAGATCTTCTCCTATCTCCTCAAACGCTTGGTATTCACTTTGGGGTCTTAAATTGCAAGTTAGGTTGAAGCATCTATTATGGAAGGGTGCTTAGGATATCTTACCTTCAGGAACCAAGATTGGTCATTTTGTGGTTTCGGATGATCTTGAGGCTTGGTTGTGTGCTTTTTGCAAAGGACCCTTGGAGACTCTTTCTCACATTTTCTTGGATTGTCACTTGGCCATAATCCTCTGGAGATGCTCTCCTTGGCCTCTATCTTTTTTTGGCTTTCTCCTCTAGGCCTATATCTGATTGGGTATTAGCTATTTTATCTCCTATAGTAGCTCTTGGCGTTCCAAAGCTTGAAGTTAGGAAGTTTCAGCTTTTTGCAGCTCTTACCTTGGACTTCATTTGGAGAGCAAGGAATTAGTTGCTACATGATGGCATTCAACCCTCTCCAAGTAAATCTATTATTCAGATTTCCACTAATTTGAATCGTCACATTTCTACTTGGCGTGACCTGGCCCTCCCCTCCTTATGGTTGCCTCCAGCTGTAGGTTGCATCATAGCCAATTTTGATGTTGCAATTAGGGGGACTTTTCCGGTGGCTGCAGCAGTGATTAGCCATTATATGGGATCATCTTAGCAGTGGTCACTCACAAACTTAATTCTACTGATGTTTTGCAGGGTAAAGCTTTTGCAGCCCTTTTGGTTGTTCGGTTAGCTGCTTCTTTAAGCTTTGGATGTCTCTCTTTGGAAAGAGATGCTCTTCTAGTGGTTTTGGCTGTAAACAATTTGCCTATTTTTTTCTTCTTGGTCCTTTGCAATTGTATTTTGGATATTAGTGTAGCTTTATCCTCTTTTCAAAGTTAGAATGCTTTGAAAATTTCTCGATGTGTCAACTTTAGGCCACATGCTTTAACTAAATGAACCACTTTCAATCATGTTTTTGGAAGCATTCACACGGAGTTTCTTATTCTCTCTTCCATTCGGATTAGGAATAAAAATGACCCTCCCATGTAATCATTTCTCCTCATTCAATGAAAAAAAAAATAAAAATTAAAACACTTATAGGCCATTCGTCATGAAAATCCAGCATGTATTATCAAAGCATGAAAGTTTCATCTTGAAAACATAAGCCATCAAATTGAAAATAAAAAAGGGATCTACATCAAACAATCACACAAGCCATCAAACTCTGGCTTGGTTGAATATCTCATATAGCCTAATTTCTCAAAATTTCAATTCTAAACCAACTTGCAAACTTTTAAACCCCTAAGTTAATATTTAACAAACATTATATCCTATTGTTCTTGCCCTGGCCGAAAGTTTCATGGCCTATTAATCCAAAAAGAAACCATTTTAATTAACATAAAAAGTCACACTTTTCAAGCATCAAACTTGTTCAGCAACTTTAAGCCCTATTAGAATGCCTCCTCACTCACAACATGAAAATTATGTCAATCATAGCCTCATAGATCACAACTTGCATGTTAATTATCTCAACAAAACCAAGACTTATAATTACATTTAAGCTAAAATCCATAAGCCAACTCAAACAAAACACCAAAATCAAGCACATACATGTTACATGGCTGAATAGTGAAAACCCATAGACCAAATTATCAAAAAAGAACAATATGCAAACCATTAAATCAAGGGCGGTACTATTAAGAGGTTTGGTGTAATGCTCCCAAAAAAATTAATTAACTGATAATTAACTTCCTGATTCGCCTTCCAGCCTAAAAGGATACTTGAACGTTTGAAATTTGGAAAATGGTGAAAATATAAAAGTTGTTTTTTGGAAAAATTTTGTTTATAGCTTTTATTGGAATTCTTTTAATGCTAATTATAATTTTGGTGTTGGTTGATAAAACTCAATTATTGAATAAATAGATGTATTTATTTTTGAGGCATTACGTTTGGAGTTCAGCCCCCACAAGCTTCAAAATGAAAATGTTCTCCATATTTTTTTTTTTTTGAAATTTTTTTTTTCCTTCCATTCCCAAAATTTTAATTCGGTCACTTTATTTCATAAGAGGAATGTTAGGTGTTCTCTTGGTCCTAAGTGAATATTATTTAAAAAAAAAAAAAAAAAAAAACAAAAAAGAAACTCACCCTTATTTCTCTTACCTGGGTTTTAGAAAATAATATACATTCCGCTTAAGACCAAGAGAACACCATGGCAATACGAGAAGAACACTTAACATTTTCCATTCCATAATATCCTTGTCTCAAGCATGCAAGTTTAAATAATAAACTATTATTATTATTATTATTATTATTTATATGTTCACACAAAGGAAGGGTAAAGGGGGAAGGAAATTCAATTTAGTGACCTTCGCTTCATGAGGTGTAGGCTTCAGTCGATTGAGCTATCATTTGTAGACAACTATAATTTTTAAAATTCAAATAGTAAAATTCAAATTTTATTTTTTGAATGGGAAATCAATTCAGTCTCATTAATTGATGAAGAATCACGAGTATAAAGCTCTTATATTACAGAGCAAAAGCTTTGAGAAAATCATAATCGAAGCTACGAGGTTACAAGTCATAGAAACATACATAACAATCTGACATTTAAGACCTATCTATGACATCAGTATCCGCTAACTCATGACTACTCTTCAGTTGTAACAACATATCTATTCCAAACAGACTTAAATCAATACATATGTAATTCATATTCTTAGAAAACTCCATTCCAAAACTCATTCTCCTTAACCCGAAAGCCAGGAAACTGTTCTCATTCACAACCCAAGGGTATAGACAATCCTTATTCAAACAAGTTACAAAGAAACTGCAAAAAAAAAACTAAAAAAAAAAACCACAAAACCAGAAAATAGCAACATCGGTGGACGCGAAACAACAACCGCACTTGTGGAATACGCACAGAAGAGTGAAGCTCCCACGTTGGCGCGTGTGGGCCACGCACTGGCCTACACGTGTTGTAGATGTATTCAACACGTGTAGACATACATGTTGAATATATTAGATTTTTTTTTTTCAAATAGTTTTCAACTATTTTTTTGGATAACGTTGTAGACACGTGTTATAAATGTATTCAACACTAAAATTAATTAAGAACCCAGAGTTATGAAATTTTACTCAACGAGAATTACGGAGTGATGTGAGCAGCATAAGGACCAAATAACGTGGACGAAAAAAATTTATTTATTTTTTTAAAAAAAAATTGTTACATTTTTTTTTCTTTCAGTTTTTTAGAAAACAATATCTCCTATGAATAAAAAAAAAAAAAATCATTCTATTAAATAAAAAAATTCAAAAACAATAATTCTATTAAATAATTTTTTTTTTTTAAAAAAAAAGCACATTTTCCACAGAAATGACTCACGAATAAAGTTTGATGATTAGATTCGTTTTTAAAAATTTTAATCCTATGTCACGTCATAAAAAGAGAACACATATTGAAATAAAAATTAAAAATTAAAAATTAAAAAGTTGACGTGACACAAAATGTTTCTAAAGAAGCAATAATTGTGAACGTTGATGATTTGAATCAAACACCAAGTATCATGACTGTGACATCACATGGCATGCTTTTTGTTGGCACATGACATACTAGTATAGTTTTAAGGAGTCACGTTTCAAACGACCAACATGGAATGGCGTAGGTAGACTATAAATGTTTTATTATTATTTTTAAAATTGACATAACTTTTAAAATATAATGAGATCAAAATGTAATAGCAATTTATTATAAATTTAATGATAATTTAAAAAGTCAAATTAATTTAGGAGAATAATAATAATAATACAAAAAGCCCATAAACTATCGTATCAGAATGGGTAAATAGAAAAAAAAAAAGACAATGCATCAAATAAAATAGACAATGCATCAAATAAATGACGCAGACCTATAATTTTTTGGCACAAAGACTAAGAAAATGGACCACCAATTAAGACAATAATATATCGTGTGTCAAAGATGACATGGCCTAAAAGTTTAGAAAAGAGCACGAAACTATAAAAGTTCCACAATCCTCTCCAAACCCTAAAGGACGGACATGAACAAATGGTGGCAGTGTTAGGGACTCTTAAAAATAAAGAAAATAACAACATAGAAACAAAAACAAGACTAAAAACCCATAACAAACGACAAGCAAATAACATAAAAAAGAAATAAATATTACACAACAGCAGGGTCGTTGGCGGAAGGGGCGGAGGAAAGCCACAACAAAGGTGGTTGGACCTTACGTGTCGGTGCGTGTTGAACACGCTCCAGTGCGTGGTGGCCGGATGGTGATGGAGCTGGTGGTGATATGTAGCGGAGAGGCCCATGAGTTCAGTGAGGTGGCGTGTGTGAGGATATAGCTTCATGAAATGGACAAATTTGATTTTGAAAAAATCAAATCCAAATATTTCAAAGAGAAGTTAGAACCGAGACTTGGAATGAATGGGGTAGACAATGACTAGACCAACTACGGAGGAGGATGAGATGACAGAGCTGTTGATGCAGAATAAATTGCCATAGGCGATGGATGGGGCCTCCGATGAGGCAAGTAAGACCTCAAAAGAAGTATTTGGGGCCTTATATGAAGCAAGAAAGAGAAAGGGAAAGGGGATTAGAAGGGAAAGGGAGGGAGGAGGAAGTCGCTCCTCCCATGGCTGCCTGGGAAAGGAGAGGAGATTTTCTTTAGGTGAGAGCTGCTTGTAAAGAAGTTTGAGTTTGATTATGACAGGTTGGACTTGTTCTCGTTTCATTTAATAAATGAGTCGGCCTTAAATATAAAATTTGGCTTAATTAGTGACATCTTAAATAAAAATGAATTCTATCTCTAATTTGATAAATATAACTTGAATTGTTGTTATTGTGAATCTTAATATATATGTGTGTATTGGTATGTATGTATAAATATCTCTGTGTGTTTACAAAATAAACTGGGGAAAGTTCACTACTAAATTGACAATGTATTCATAAACTTTCAATTGAAATAATATTTTTCAAAATTACCAAAAATTGTTAATAATTTAAGATTATTTTTGCCTTTTTGTTGGCCTTTAAGGGACATGGTCAATTTTTTAGTTGTTTAGGAGGAACATTGTCAGTTTGGTGGTACATAAACTTTATATATAGATATATGTGTGTCCACAAAATAAATTTATATACATACTATAAAACATATATATGAACTCAATATTAAAATATTTAAGATTCAAGCTAAAATCTTAACAATAATTAATGAGATGTGTTTGGTGTTATTTTCTTGTACGTCACTTCTTCGTATCTTTATTCAATGATAAATTTACATCTCTTGTAGAAAGATGGACAATAAATGTGCTAGAAAATGAAAACAAATATTTCTCATAATTAATTAATTACTAATTCGTATGATTTTTTTTTTTTTAAAAAAAAAGATATTTACTTTATAAAATAAATGAATAAGAACACGTTGGAGCTGGTTCAAAAAATAACATATATGTTATTTAGTTTGATAATAAGTTCAAGTTCAGTTTGTGTTCGTGTTCAAAATAAAATTAGAAGTAATATTATTTAATAAGACTATCATATAGGGGTGAAATAGCGGTTGCGGTTAGCGGTTAAAACTGCTAACTGCAACTTCCTAGGGAGTTAGTAATTTTTACTAACTGCCTCCGTTACCGCTTTGGGATAACCGCTTTTTTGGGCTTTTTTATTGACCGATTTTGAGCTGGTTTTGGATCGGTTTTAGGCCGATTTTGGGCTCACTTTAAACATTTTTTTTTGCTCATTTTAAACTTTTTTTTTTTCATGGCCATTTTAACATTAAAAATTGCTATATACCAAAATCTTGTTGTCCACCTTCTACAAATCTACACATCATATAATATACAAATAAAATTACAACAAAATCATCACTTTACTTGTAATCTTATACACAACATAGAAATAAAATAAAACACAAACAAGTTCATAAACTCACAAGCAACCAAAAAAACTAATATGGTTGAACTTGAAGCTTGAGGCTCATTTCAATCGAGTCCTGCTATTTGACTGCCAAGAGTCAGACAAGTGTTTGCCAAAGTCTGACATGACTTTATTAAAAAAAACAAAAAAAATCGTAAAAATCTCTCTCTCTTCCCCCATTTCGTATTTTTTTTGTTAGTTAAATTTTTATGAATTAATATTTAGTTTCTAATGCCTTAAAATTTGTTTTTGAATTCAAAATTAAAACATAGGGGCAGAAAGTTAACCATTTAGGTATGGTATCACCCAAAAGGAATTCAATCATCCTAAATTTAGTGCTAATGTCTCAAATTTGGTGCTAATATCTCAAATTTGAATCCCCTATTAATGTTTATCTTCTTTAATTAAAAATAATAATAATAAAAAAAATTGTAAATGTCTGACGCTCGGCTGCCATGAAATCTCTACTCATTTCAATCAACCAAAAAAAGTTCATAAAAATTCAATCAACCAAAAAAACCCATTTCAACCACTATGCTACAGCCACTTATTGTATATATATATATATAAATAAAAAAGCGGTTAGCAGGTAGAGGTTAGCGGTTAGCGGATTTTCAAAACTCACTAACCGCTAGCTGCAACTGCCTAGGCAATTAGTGGTTTTTACTAACCGTTTTTAAAGCGGTTAGGCGGTTAGCGGTTAATGGTTATAGCGGTTAGGCGGTTTTAAATTTCACCCCTATATAACTAAAATGACTTGACAATTAATATTTAAATTAACAAAAATTCGTAAAAAAATAAAAATAAAATTAATTTTTTATTGATCTACTAAATAACATTAAAAAAAAAAAAAAAAAATCATTTCGCCTAGGTTCATGCCCACTAGACATTATTAAATAATTGTCCAGAAAACACACCGCTAAACTAGACCAAAACTTTGACAGCCACCTTTCGTTCTCATCCACAATCTCCCCGTCCCCTTCTGGATTTCTCTCTCCCAATTCTCCAAGCTTCACGCACTTAGAGGCTTTGCGACGGAATCGGGAGTCCCAGAGAGAGAGGGAAAGAGAGGCAGATCTTTGTTTCATGGGCCTTAACCTTAGGGACTTTGGTGGTATTCTTCCTCCTATTCTTGTTCTTTTTCTTATTGATCTTCTTCATCAATGGCCAATGTTCTGAATTTCAGGCTCAGATTTTCCTTCAATTTTTTCATCCTTCATAAACTACTACCCATTACCGGCTTCCACCTTCTCCTCATCTTTCTTCACTCCCTCTTATAGCTCTTGCTTCCATTGCCGGTTCTCCCGGTACCTTTTCCCTCTTCTCTCTCTCTGCTTGGTTCCTCAGAAAGTTACACACGCAGCAAGTAATATTCTATTCCTGTATTTTCTCGAGAACATTCAAACTTTTTGTCTTATTCTTTTTCATTCATTTTATTCTTTAACTTTTTTGTCTGGAAAAAAAAAAGGGGAAAATGTGGTACTTTTTCGCCTCTGTTTGGTTGCTCTGAAAAGGTGGGAAAGCGAGAAACTTCAACTTTGAAACATCTTAAATTTCTGGGGAAAATAAAAACTACCCAATAGCCAACTTAGTAACTTGAGGTATATATATATATTTTTTCGTATTTAGTAAATTTTGTGATTTAAGAGAATAAATAGAAAATTTTTGAAGCTTTTCCACGGATTTCTCGGCAGCCAAACAGAAAATTACAGCTGTACAATACCCAATACCGAGTGGATTGAGGTAATTTGTCCTAAATTGTTTAGCAGAATGAAAGAGAATGAATCAATTCTTCCCATTAGTTCACTTCAACATTTTATTTGCTTCTCCTTGGTGTTTCTCGGCAGGCAAACAAGGGATTGAGAATGGCATCGGTGTTTCTGTATCATGTTGTGGGTGATCTGACGGTGGGGAAGCCAGAGATGGTGGAGTTCCTGGAGACGGAGACGGTGGAGTCGGCGATACGTGCCATCGGAGAGTCGACAGAAGGGGGGATAGCGGTGTGGAAGAGGAAATCACAGCATGGGGCTGTGATCGAGAATTGGGAGATGAGGCAGCAGAGGTTTGTGGGTATTCTTAATTCTCTTGACATTGTTGCATTCTTGGCAAGGAGTGAGTGTTTGGAGGATCGGGACAAGGCCATGAAGACACCGGTTTCCCAGGTTGTTTTGCCTAATAATTTCTTGTTGAGGCAGGTTGATCCTGGGACAAGGTTAGCTATTTGTGCTATTTATGTTTATGATTTTTAGAATTTTAATTTCATGGGTTTGTTATGAGCATTCTGTGAATTTAGTTTAATCGATCTTAGAACAAGGTGAGGTCTTTTAATTGGTCGTGTATCTCATGCTTTGTATGGTGTACCATTATGTCATGTTTAGTTACTTTGAAATTCTAGTTACATGGTCTATGTGGTCAACTGATCATGCGAGGAATTTTAGCTCTATTCGTTACTATGTTGCTGTTTTGATTGTTTAATCATGCATGTGGCCGTGGGTCTTGCCCTACACCCTGTTCTTACAGGGGCAGGAAATGCCATTTGTGCGAATTTGCGATAATGGTTTTGATTTTGCATGATCTTGTGCTGGAATGTAAAGAATTATGATGGAGAGTGTGGTTTTTTTTTTTTTTTGGATAAGTATTGATGTTTAGTTAATTTAGTTTCAATTGTCCTAATTGGATTGGAAGATTAGTGTGCTGTTATTGTTTTCATTTTAATTGTTTGATAATTGAAGATTTTGAGTTTTGTAAATCTTTTTCCTTGTAAACTGTGTTATTGAATGCCAGTGTGTAGTTTTATGTGGAAAATTCCTAACTGGGAATTTGTTGTTTCAGCCGTTTCAGCTTTAGAAATCAAACTGTTTACGTAATCCTCTTTAAACCTACTTTAATAATATTTAGTTTCCTTCTTTGGTTTCTTATTGGTGGTGTATATGTTACTTATTATCAGTGTGCAGTATTTTTTATTTTTTTTCTTTTTTTTTTTTCTTCCAAACAGTGCTCTTGAATGTGGTTTTCTTTATTATCAACATCTCTGTGTATGTGTGTCCACATCTGCTTCATGTGTGTGATCATGCATGCATGAGCTATATTTTGTGCTTTCTTTTATGTTTTCATTCCCCATCATTTCTCCATAAGTGTAACATTCATTTGGGTTCCTGTTCTGTATTCACATAGTGGCTTTGGTATTCAGTATTCTATTTTTTCCTTTTCCTCCATACCCTCTCTGCATAATCACAATAAATATACTCCCTAAAGAAGAGATGGACAAGATTGCTTACAAACCCCCAACCCCAACACCACCAACCCCCCCCCAGCCCAAACCACGGATAGTCCCAAACCACGGATAGTGTTGTCTTTTGATGCTTGGCTGCTACCTGATCAGGATATTGAAATTCAAATCTGATGATATACTTTGGTGATCTTACCTACCAAATAAAAGGCCTGCTAGTTGATCAAAATCACTCAGGTCAGTAAGGAATTACTCACTCACCTTTATAGTACGATACCATTAAGTGCAAGGAGTCCCCATCTCACTTTCGTGCCTCCTTTTTAACAGCTCTGGGGAGGAACATCATGAACTTAATGGTCTTGATGCAGTAATAAGACTTGTGCTTTATCCTAAAATTTCTTTTGGGATCCTATGTTGCAATAGAAAGTTAATTTACTAGAAGAGTTTGACCTGAGATGTACCCCTTCCCCTCCTCACCTCTTTACCACTAAGCCTAGTTCTTGTCAAACAAGGGCAATTCTGGTTGTTGGATGGCATGATTGTAATTAGTATACCCAGTGAGTGTATATAAGTCTATTGTTATATATATATACCCAAAGTGTCTGTGTAACCCAAAAAATGTGTTTGTTTTGATATGCTTTATCCATTGAAGCTGATGGAACCTTTAAACTGGGGAATCGTTGGACTTTTAACTGATGTGAGAGTATTTTGTAGAATGTTATGCTTCATTACAAGAGGAACATAGTTTATACTGTAGAAGAAAACCTGTATGTTGAAGGCTAGTGTTAGAACATGGACCTGCATCTAGAAGTTGTGCATAGCACAACCAATCCGAGGTCCTGCTGTATTTCTTTGCTGGCATTTAATATGAAAAGCAATATTTATTTATTTATTTATTTTGGGGAGGGGGGTTGTAATGGAGTTGCATCTGAAAAGCTCTTATACTCTGTAGTTCTTGACAGGTAGAAGTCAATTTATTTCAACTTACCTGTTGATGAAGCTAAGTCTGGCAATGATCTGAAGAAAATTGTTCTAGTGGTTCTTGTATATGTTCTGTAACATGAATCTTGTGCTGTATGCCTTTAATCTCGTATCTACACATAGCGATCCTGTGCTGTATTTATGTGCCCCAACATTTTGCTCCATCTTTAGTCTATATCAGCTTCTAAATGGAGATCACATGAGATCTCATAGGTCACATGTGGATCACATGGTGACCCATGTGATCTGCTACTTTTGTCTTGAGAATCTTGACAGTTCACTATTTGAATAATATGATTAAAGTGAACCAAATTTCTGATCAAATTTGTTTTGAGGGGCTGGAAAGTCATAGTCACTGTTAGGTAATTAAAGGAACGCCCAGTAAATTATGCTCTCATTCATGAGATTTTCTGGTTGTCTTTGAAGTAGACATTAGCGTATTTATGTGCAGTGCAACAATAAAGGAAGGCTTATATAATGCTATGTGGAGATACTAGTTAATTAGCTTCTTCATATAACTACAATTATAATGTGCAATCTAAGTTGGATTAGCTTTGATTCATTTGGGGTTCAAATGGTCTTTAAACAATAGTAGACAGAATAATATTGTAGTTCCGAAAAATTGAGAGAAGAATAAAGATATGATAAATTGATAATAAAATTCAATTTGCCGCATCATTTATTTATTTTTGAGAAGTTGGAATTTTTAACTTTATTCAATGGTTTTTTATCCAGCCTCAAAGAATTTGTTTGTCCATATGGCGGAAAATAAAACTGTAATTCTTGTAAGTTTCATCATTAAATGAGATTAACCTGCCTTCATCATTTTAGTAGAATTATGTGAATCTCAGTTAGTTTCCCTCTTCCTCTTTTGTCCCTAACCTCCACCCTCCTCAGATATCAAAAAGGATTAGGAGAAGTCCTGTGGCTGAAGGAGAAACCTGTGCATAATTTGATTTTTCTATTCTTTACCTAGGATGGCTTGTTTTATGGGTTTCACACGTGTTCTTTTGTATTAGATGAGGTATAGTAATGGTTTGTTGGTAAAAAGAGTTATATATAAAATTATTTAAATCCTGTGGATGTGGGTGTTGCCTTAGAAAATGCATGAGGATTTTGTCTTTTGGAGTTCGTGGATTATCTTTCATCACGGTAACTTTGAAGGATACTATATGGAGTAAGCTTTTGTGTATTCGTCAGGAGCTTTGGCCCTAATGTGTTCTTTTACTTCTAATCATATGGAGGGAAAAACACAAACAAAATAAATTTGTAAGTAAAATATGGCACACAGGGAATGTGGTTGATTTCGATCTCTTTCTTCTGAAGCAGGACGGGGGGCGGGGAGCAGGGGAGTGTTTGCTATTCATGACTGTGCATGTCCATATTTGTGTCGTTTTTGTTTATATGCGGATTTCTTTTTCCTGCATTGTGTTGAGTATTTTTTTTGAGTACTGGAAACCAAATGTAACACAGTTTGTATCGAACTCTGCGGGGAGCGGCTATTCATGACTCTGCACGTGCATATTTGTGTCTTTTTGTTTAAATGTGGATTTCTTTTTTCTGCACTGTGTTGAGTATATTTTTTTTTGAGCACTGGAAACCAAATGTAACCCAATTTGTATCAAACTCCCCTTATGATTTTTCCTCTTACTATGGCTTTGTAAGGACATGGTCAGAGGTAATCCACTATTAAGTGCTTTTTAAATTAAATATTTGTAAAGCCTAAATTGTGATTCAAATTTGTTTTTACTTGCTGGGATTCTCGATCAGTTGTTCATATGCATTAAGGTTGAACTCTGAAAATCATTTTCTTTGAAATTAGTGACATGCTGATTTTTTTTTAAATGGGTGGTTTTTAATTGTTGAGAGTCAACTTCTTTTTGCGACTTGACTCAAGAGATAGTTTCTTGATTAATAATGTTGATTTCTTTAGTGCACTTTTACATTGGTGAGTTCACCTGTTACAGAATTACCAACTTCAATGTTGCGACTTTGTTTCTGGATGTTATTTTACTGCTTTTAGTGGTTGAAGTAATGTGGTGTGGTACATGAACACAAAATGTTCGGTGTAAATTTTAGGTTGTTTTCATTCTGTTGTTAATGTTAGTCATAGTCTAATGGTGCCTCCATTACTCTCATTGCTAAATTGAGAATGTGTAGTGCAGTGGTTGTTTTCCTATCTATTTCTAGACCTTTCTCTTTACTGTATTGCAGTATGCATATGAATCTTGGCTTCACATTGTTGTTTCATGTAATATGATAAGCAGATGCAGTTATAGTTTTGTGTTTTGGAACTTACAAAACAGTTAAAGAAATTATTTAATGGTAGTTAGTAAGAATGCAGGTTCCCTTCTAACCTGTTATGTGACAAAATATGGGGCGATATTCAACATGGTTTTTAACGAAAAGAGTAATGCTAGTTTTCACATTCATTTCACACTGGTTGATGTGACATGTTTTAAGTGGTTTTTTTGAAAACCACTTAAAACATGTCATGTCAACCGGTGTAAAATGAGAAACAAGGAAACATATCTTTAAATTTCTGTGTGGTCGAGTCTTTCTTTAAGATCTGTGATGATGCTTCTTGGGTACTATATCTTCATTTATTTATTCCCTCATTCTGCAAGATTGATAGACGCACTGGAGATGATGAAGCAAGGTGTGAAGCGTCTTCTTGTTCCTAAAAGTCTGGGATGGAAAGGCATGAGCAAGCGATTCTCAATTCTCTACAATGGTAAGTGGCTTAAGAACATTGATACCTCTGGGGGCAGCAGCAATAACCTCAATGCCAACAGCAATCGGACTTCCTCTTCGACCACCATCATCCGTGATAAGTTTTGCTGTCTGTCAAGAGAAGACGTCATCCGTTTCATTATTGGTTGCCTTGGTGCTCTGGCTCCAGTCCCTCTCTCCTCCATCTCCTCCCTTGGAGCCATCAACCCAAACTACTACTCTATTGAGGCCTCCTCGCCAGCCATTGAAGCAACTCGAAAGCTCCCTGAAGACCCTACTGCAGTAGCCGTTGTGGAACACTCGCCAGATGGTCGGTGTAAGATCATTGGAGATATCTCTGCAACCAAACTATGGAAATGCGATTACTTAGCCGCAGCATGGGCTTTAGCCAATCTTTCAGCTGGACAATTTGTGATGGGAGTTGAAGATGATGTGACCTTAAGGTCATTGCCTGATTTCACTGTAAATTCAGCAGTTGGCAATAACAATTTGGCCAATGGAGGTGGTGGGTCAACAAGGCCAAAGAAATTTAGTAGCAGGAGTATTGGGTTCTTTAGCACGACTCCCAGCCCCACTTTTGGTGTTGGCAGGAGCATGTATAGGGGCAGAAGCGCGCCCTTGACTTGCAAGGTTACGAGTTCTTTGGCCGCCGTCATGGCTCAGCTGTTGTCTCACAGGGCTACTCACGTTTGGGTGACTGAGGATGAAAGTGATGATCTTTTGGTTGGGGTGGTGGGTTATGCTGACATTTTGGCTGCTGTGACTAAACAACCTGCTGCTGCACCTATTCCTGCCAATCGATCTTTTGAGGCATATGGAAATGAAAATCAAACATGAATTCTTTAATTTATTAATTTTTTTCCAAGTACTTTTGAATGTTGTATTTTAGCAAAAATATGCATAAAAAAAATAGGTTTGGGCTTGCGAGATATGTATGTTTGTCGAAGTTTCTGTATAATTTTGTTGTGGTAATGAAATCATTCAGTTGTATTGCTATGCTACTATGAGTCTATGAGGTTTTGGGTTGAATTAGCAGTCACTCTGGAAACCCACCACCACTACCGGTGTGATGACCACGTGGGTCACCCGTTTTTTTATTTTTTATCAAGGATATTTTTGTCAGGATTTCATATCATGGGAAAAGAAATGTTCCATAAGGATGGATTTGGGTCCATAAGCATAAGATCTTGTAGTACTTAGAGCCCCTAGGGTTACTGTCATATTAAAGAAATTAATTCTGGAATTGAAATCTCATGCACTATATGAATCAAACAAATCTCTCGGACATGCATGAAAGAACAAATTGATTCCATTTCGCAGGTCAAACAACTTTCAAAATCGAATTGAATATTTGCAAACAAAATAAAACAAGAATCCATGGTAAGCATTAGATTGCTTTGTATCTTCCAAAGAACTCATTTTCCAAGATTTGACCTGAAAATTTATTTTTGGGTCCTAAACTAAAATCTATTGCGCACTTGGAAGGTAAGACATATTTGCCCTAAAAAAAGCACATCAAAAAGCTAGCCGTTATGACGATAAAGTCTAATTAATAGCCTCTATCTGAAGATAACTTTAGAAGCACGAAAGAATGCTGTCGTGACGTTAAATCTCAGGCAAAAAACGAGCTCTTTAGAATATTCTCCTTTGGAAATAGGTGGCAAGTGCAAATAGGTGATAAAATGAGAGCTTGCAATATAAGCCTGTGTGTAGCAGCAAGGGTGGAGAAGATTCAGATAGGTTAGTTGAGGAAGAGAAGAGATGAGATGAGATGCCTAAATACCAATGCAAGGAAAAAGTAGTAATATGCCAACCCCAGGAAAAATTGTTCTGATTGCTACAACAACTCTCACAATCCTTTGTTCCCTTCCTGCTTGTTGCTCAAAGGAAAAACTCGATTCCTCTAATCCTCTCTAGTAATGACAATAACAATAGTAATGTTCCAAGAATTTGTTCTTTTTTTTTTTTTTTTTTTTTAAAAAAAAATGTTCAATCAAACACGGATATTACACAAGTATACAGGCATCTCACTCTCACACACACACACCACACACGTTTGAAACACAAAGGAAAATGACTTAAGGCATTTCCTATCTCAATCAAAGGTCTCATGTTAGGAGCCACCAAGTTTGGAATAAAAGACATCATAATTTTGATAAAGAATTTTTATAATAATATATATATAACACATGATCATATAAAACATGCTGAAAATAGAACTTGTAATGTATCAAAGAAGGGGCAAGGCTGTATTATATATATACTTACCTCTCTACTGAAGTAGATTGATTAGCAACTTGAGTCACAAGACCTAATAAGGGCATGTTTGGGAGTGCGTTTGAAAGGCTTAAAAGTATGTTTAACACTCAAAAAGCTTGTTTGAATAAAAAAGTATCTGTTTGGTAAAAAAAACTTTGGAAATATTTTCATGCATCAAAAACAACTAATCTGAAAAATATCAAGTTGGTTCGATTATTAGAAATAAAATAAAAAAACATATATCTTTGCAAAATTATGTCAAATAAACAAGCAGAGAGCTTGTTATTCATATGGAGTCTTAACATTACAAAGCATTGTAAGTATCTATGTCTGTATTATGGCCATTTTCATGATAGTGATTTTTTTGGGTTTGACTACCACATAATGGTTTTATTCTTTGATGCATTCAAAAGATTTTCCAGTTCGTTGGTAAGCGATTGATTGTGTGGTTGTATTATTTATGTGCTTTTTATTTTAATAATTTATCTTGTGATAATTGTTGCTAGTGTGATTGTATTGGTGTTGAAAACCCCGTTCCATAGTTCTTTCTCACAGTGAGTCATTCGAATATTTGCTTGTGTTGGAGTTTGTGTTCATTTTCATGCTGGATACTCAGATGTAGATTGGGTAAGAAGTGTTGAAGATAGAAAAAGTACTTCGAGAGGTTGTTTTTATGAGGGGACAAACCTAGTGGCATGGATGAGCAAGAAGCATAATTTAATATCTTTATCAGAGTAACTACATTTTAAGCTGCATAATTATCACGCGATTTGATAAGTCTTTTCAAAATCTTAAAACTTCTCAATTTGAACTCCTGAACTTTTAATTGCAGTTAATTTGAACTTATCCGTCAGATTTTAAACGTTAAAAGTAAGATAATGACGTTTATACCCCTGATTCTTTTTATAAAATTCCAAATTTACCCTTAATTCCTTTTTTTTTTTTTTTTCAAGAAAAAAAAATCGAAAATCATGGATATTTTGGTTTTTTTTTTTGGCATTTCCGTTAGAAGTTAATGGCTAAATCTGACAGAGGGATTCAAATTGACTGCAATTAAAAGCTTAGGGTTCAAATTGAGAGATTTTGAAATTTGAGAAGCTTATCAAAACACGTAGTAATTTAGAAGTTTAAAGTGAAGTTACCTTATTTTTATCCATAGCTAAGGCCCTGCAATCGATTTCTTTTGATGAAGAAGCTCTTAGCCAATTATAGACTTCTCCAACGTACGATGGATATTTATTGTGCGGCATCTCCAAAAATCCAATGCATCACTTTCAAACCAAGCATGTTGATATAATGTATCATTTTATTCTTGACTTGGTTGAATCCATAATTGTTTTTCTTAATTTTGTGCCCAATTACGTCAATTACTAATCCTTTTTACCAAACCGTACGTTGGATGCTCCTCAGTTTAAGAGACTCAATGCATGCCTAGTCTGTGAATTGTGTCTTAGTGCTTTTCCTAGGGCATGCTTCTTTTGATTCCATTTTTAATAGTGGTCTTCCTTCTTCTTCTTTTTTATTTTTTTTTATTCAATAATGGGACAAGGGTTATAGGGGAGAAAACAAACAAAACGGAAAACCCAAACGAAATAGACAATACGTACAGAGATGTAAATGAAAACAAACAGTACAATGGAACCAAAAAGGTTCCGAGCCTCTCTAAGGGCCACACTAATCAGTTCACAAAGACAAAAAGGCTCGGTTAAAAGCCTCATGCGGTAAAGACAACCACCATGGTTGAGTGGTAGACACACAAGATAGTAGTCTTCCTTCTTGTGTGTGGTTATCTTTTCATGCTTATTGCTCTTTTTTTATTTATTTATTTTTATTCTTTTTAAATTTTTAAAAGAGGGCTTTGGAAGATTCTTGTCTTAATTCATTCACATGTTTTCTCATTTTATCATGTTGTGTACCTTGATTGGTTGTGTTAATGCATAGTTTTTCGAAGATGACGTGGCACAATCTCCAAGAAGTATGATGATGTTCGAGGATGCGTCAGCCTTGCACACAAGAACAAACAATAGGATTAGAGTCCCCGGTGGTTTTCTGACGGGAATACTCCGAGGCCTAAGTTAGCGATTTGAGAGAGAAATTGTGTAACCAACAATAGAGCCAAGATAGCAAGAGTTGTGATTACCTTAACACTGATAGATGATTTGTATTTATAGGCATGAGTGGAGTTTGATCTCCCACACGTTTCCGAGCCTTATCCCTTGATTTCTACCGTGCAAGTATTTGAAAAAGGGATGAGGTTTGTTAACTGCCCCGTAATCCCAGTACCCTAGGATCACGGGATAGATATGCAACTTCTGCGATGCTAAGGTAGAATGTCCGAGTAGGACTTGGTCACCTCTATTTGCTTGGATGCTAACTGATATGTATCTTGATTGGTATGGATGATTTAAGTATTGGATAACGTGATTATATTTCCATGGTGGAATGACCAATGTGCCATTCGGCCTTTGACTATCTTGGCCAATGAGTTATGTCTCGGACTAGGAGCCCGAGACCTCCTCGAGCTAAGTCAACCAAGGGCTTGGCAGCCCATCAGATCTAGAGTTTTGGGCTTTGGGTCCATTGGGCCATGTGACTGATCTATGACCCAACAGGTTGGAAATTGACATATATGATGGATCGTGTTTTAATTTGTGTGCAATGTTCTTAATGGCTTGTTTAATTTATGCCTTATCTTCTAGCACACTGTCTCATGTTCTAAATAATTAAAATATTTAGTCCAATAAATAAGAAAGCTTTATTATGGTTAAATTACATCAGCTTGATGAGGGACCTAAAAGAAAAAATAATTATTGACTTAAAGATGTCCGTAATCATGTCTCCCTCACATTCGTTACACGACAATATTTTAATCACAATTAATTCTACTAAACAATTGTGACTTTAGTCCAATAAATATTTTTGATTAAACAGTTAATATCTCTCACTTACTTAACGGTGACTCATCCCTCCATTAAATATTCCGTAGCAGAATTAAAGGCTAATGATATTGTTACTTAATTCTCTACATCTTTATCCTTGAGTCACTGATTTTATATTATTCTCATACTTTGTGAAAAATTGAATACATTTTGGTATGTCAACCAAAAATGCTATGATTAGAGTCTGGAGAATAATATCCATAAAATATATTTCAAATGAGAAATTTTTTATCTCTTTGCCTACCAACAAATTAAAGGATTTAGATTCCCTCTTGGAAAAAGCTTTTTTTTCCCATAAAGTTATATGTGATTACTCAACGTATCGAGTTTACTTCGACCGATGATAAATATCACTCTTTGATACATTAAAATAACCTATATGCAACATCGATATTAATTCTAGCGTGTGATGAATTTAGGCTATGGATCGAAGATGTGAGATTTGTTCTAGTAGCAAACACCGCAACTAGAGTAGAAGAGATTTATCTTTTTCTAATAGTTCTCTTATCTCTTGATCGATTTAGATATAAAATTATTGCTCTAATTACCTTCACGTACTGAGCTAGCTAGCTAGTTAGTCTTTTAGGAAAAGAACAAGAGAATTGCCAGTTCTTTGATCTTTACATCTTTTTTTGATGATTTTTCTAAAATATTGGTGCCCATATTCTTTGTAACCTTTTCTTTTTTTTTCACCCAAGAAAAATATTACTTTTAGGTGTCCTTCAAAATTTTAGATTTAAATATCAAACGTACGTATCTCTTGGAATAAAGATTGAAGTATTAAAGTGTGGACATAAATTAAGGTCACTACAAAAATTTGTTAAAATAGGAACATGTGGAATGTTACATTTTAAGCCCAAAAAAGTCATAATTGAATTAATGACGTTTGAATACTGACATTTACAAAATGTCCTTAAACATAGTAATTGGAATAAAAATTGAAAACATTTGAACAGTGAAAATGTCACTACAACGCGACATTATTGCTCACACGTCACATTCCCAAAGGCACGTTGGCACTATTCACGCATCTCATTTTAGAAGGCAACGTGTGAATAGTGGGTGTCACCTTTTTAAAAGGTGATGTTTTGCACTGTTTAAATGTTGCTACTGTTTAAATTAAAATAATAATAATTTTTATGATATATATATATAAAACAAAAAAAATGAAATTAATTTTCTTTTTTAAAAAATAAAATAATTTCAAATTATTTTTTTAAAATAAAACAAATTCAAATAAATTAAAAAAAAAAAAAAAAAAAGATGGGGGGTGGCTTGCAAGCCACCCTAGAGGTGGTCGGCGCCACCCCCTCCCCCAGGGGTGGCTGCCAGTTTGGCGGCAAACAAGCAAACACCAAGCTTTCTTTCTTTAATATATATATATATATATAGTTTTATGTGTGTGAGTGAAAGATGAGAAATTTTGAAGTTTTTTTGGTATGAATGATTGTTATAAACCCAAAGTTTGAGCGCCAATATTTTCAAAATTAGAGTCATTTGAATAGTAACATACTGTTAACACGTTACTATTCCCGTGCGAAAGGCGACATGTGAATAGTAATATTATTCAAACATCACTATTTCATGAATATGAATGTTTGAACAGTAAAATGCTGCATTTTAGTAACATTTTTCAAAAACGTCACCAATTGAACCTTTTTTTTTTTTTGGGTAGTGGTGTTCAGCAATTTATTCCAAATAATAAATTATTTGTGGAATTAAAATTGGAATAAATTTCTTATTCCTTAATGGAGGAATAAATAAGGTAAAGTTGGAATTGAGGGTTCCTCACGAGCCAATCTATATTCCATTTATAAGTCATTAATTATTGGGTATACCTCTTTATAAGTCATTATTGGTTTAGAAGATACCTCTTTAAAAAATTCTTTTCGGTTTCTATTAATGCTGAAGTTCTTTGATATTTTTTGAACAAATATAGCTAGCTAGAAGTAATTATGTCTATATTTTCCGCTGCGTATTCTCTCGATCTTGTTCATAGTATATGGCAGACAAAGTGGGGCAAAGCTTGATTGGTGATCCTTAACTCTCCAAGTAGTGGTCTAAATTAAATTAAATTAATTAACGGTTTCCAATATACTAAATTCACTTTGCAAACAGAACACTTTTGTGATACAAGTTATTGAGGAATATTTATCTGCCTTGTCTGCTCGATCGTTGTTGGCTTGCTTACAAGTACATATGTATGAACCAATTAAAAATCAGAATGTTGCAATATGGCACTAGCTAGGCAATAGGCAAGCATGTCTGAGGAAGTGATGCTGCATGACATGACATGAGTGTTAGAATAATTTATATTCTATTTTTTATTTAGGGTGTTTTTTTGACATTGCGATTTCGTAGATAGAAAATGCGATTTTAAACCACATCTTAGAAAATGAATCGTTTAGAATTGTGATTTGAAAACATAGAGGCATTATGATGCTTTTTGAAAACCTATAATTTTAAGGGTTAAACTGCGATTTTAAAGGCCAAACTGTGATTTGCCTATTAAAGTGTTAATTGAATCTACCTCTTCTTATCAGCTTAAGTTTTTATGAAAACTAGTAATTTAATATGGTATCAGAACCAAAGGTCCTGAGTTCGAATATTGACTCTATCATTTACCACAATTTCAATTTAATATTTCACGTGTTGTGCATCATCTATTAAAAATGAGTTTGAGCCCACACGTGAGGGAGAATGTTGAAGTGTTGATTAAATGATTAAGAGCTTGGGATTTATTTTACTGTTTTATTAAATTTCTCTGTAATTTTTTATTCCTTGTTTTTCTTTTTCTAGCTAGTTTGTTGTGCTGGTCTTTTTTTTTTTTTTTTTTTTTTTTTTTTT
>NC_081542.1:10261519-10269203 GCF_901000735.1 Corylus avellana
CTTTTTCCCTTCCCCAACATTGAATAGAAAAAAAAAAAATGATTAAGAGCATGTTTGAGATTCCGTTTGAAAAATAAAGTTTTTAAGTGAAAAAAGCTTTTTGGCAAAAGCCTCATTTTTAAGTTTTTGTCAAAACTACGTTTTAGCCATTTTTAGGCTTTTTAAACCCTTGAAAGTGCTTTCAATTTTTTTTTACCAAACGGATTTTTTTTTTTTTGTTCAAACGGATTTTTTTAGTGTTAAACGCATTTTTAGGCACCTCAAACGCATACGCAAACAGATCCTAAATCTACCTCTTCCTATCAGCTTAAGCTTTTAGGAAAACTAGTAATTTAACTTGCCAAACGCTTAACTGCATTTTTAAAAATTACATTTTCAAATCGTACATTTTAAAATCGCAAACCCAAACGAACCCTTAGTCTATAATATCTTTCTCATTACTTTCCTCTCTCTATAAATAAAAACATATATAATTCAATATAATAAAGATGTTCTCTTTTATATTTTCTTCCACCATATATTTCTACAGAATTATAGAAACCTAGCTATCATGCAGACAAACGCAATCTACTACTTGTAACATGTATATAAAGTATTTGAACTAGCTTGTTCAAGAATATTAAACATTTGAAACAAACAGGTACCTACTTTATCATGACAAAGCAATCACCATTTACAAATGCTATTGACTGGTCGTTGCAGAAGCATATATATATATATATATAAACTTTGTATTTTTTTTTAAAAAAAAAAAAAAGAGAAAAAAAAAAAAAGAAGAAGAAAACAATAATTCCTTGGCATTAATGACAAAGACAAATTGTCCACTTCTTACGTGAATAGATGAATTAATTAACAAAAGCGCACACTTGTTTTCTCTCCACTACAAAAAATAAAATAAAATAAAAAAACTGTCCACCAAAGTTATAATAAAGAGAAAAATGCCTCCCCTTTCTCTTTTGTCCATAAGATCAAGCAAAAGAGAAATGCTTCATCATCATGTATTTTGGGTTAATTTGGGATCTAAACAGATCTAATTTAGTCCGTGCGCAATAGTTTGCTTGGTAATTTTTGCAGAGTAAAACATGTTAAACCATCACTTTAAGCTAAATAAGCACAGATGAATTTGATCAATACTTTAATATTCTCTCTTACGCGTGGATTTAAACTCTTTTGTAATAAATGAGGCCTAACACGTAAAATATTTAATTAAAATTAGATGTAAATTATAGAGTTAGGGTTCTAACTTAGGACCTCGATCTACTTGTCATTAAGCATTTAAGCTTATAAAAAGAGATAATTCAATCATTTAATTAATACTTTAACAAAATCACGTTGACATACATATATTTGCACATGCATTTGGGTGGTTGTGGTTGTAGGTGAAATTAGATGGCACCATATGCTCATGTACATGAGTATATAATCTGTTCAGTAGCTAGAACATTTCCTTGCAAATTAATATTAAAATAAACCCCATATATTGTACATGACCTTTCATCCCAAACCATCCAACATCGAAAAAGGGAAGAAACTTACTGACTCAAACAACTAGCTCCACTCCTCAATATATATCCTTTCTATACGTATAGCATATTGCACATCCCATATCGAAAAGCAGGGAAGAGGAATATATATACATATATGGTGGAGTTATGAGGCATATAACATTGATGGAATTGTAGTTAGCAGGATTTCTTTCGGGGTAGCTAGTGTGTGATTATTGGAAATGGAACTTATTCTATATGTTATACATCCTGGCCTCAAAATACCGTACTTAAGTGTCATAATATATCATTGGTGTCAATTGGTTGCACAACGTGTCACATCCATCAGAAGCACACAATTCTCACCATGCATTAATTCTACTCCTCTCTCTCTCTCTCTCTCTCTATATATATATATGTCATTTTATGTGAATAGCATAACCTAGAAGATTTTGTTGTCGCTCCACTTGCTAATGTTGCATATGTCATAATCTAAATTCACAAGGAAGCTAGAAGTCTCTAGGCTCCCTTTTGGTGTAATTCTAGCTAATAACGCTTTTGGAAGTACGGTTTTAAATCAAATTGTTAAAAAAAAAAAAAAATTTAAAAAAAAAAATTGTACTATTTAAAGTGTATTTTAAAAATTTGCGAATATTTTAAAAGTCGAGCTATAATTTTAAAAGCAAAACTATTTTTTAAAAGGTACTTTTTGAAACCACGAATGGAAAAAAAAAAAAACAAAAAATGAGACGAAAACCCTATTTGCAAAGTTGGGTGGAATTATTGCTGGACCTCATTCCTTATTCTCTATACATTGCTGACCATCGAGAAACACCATGAAATGAATGAAAGCAACCTTACACTTCCATTCACTTAGAAAGGAAGAAAAACACACACACACACACAAATTTATGTCACGCTAAAAGAATCCACGGCATAGAATCGTATACACCCACCAATCCACGTCTTCAATAATAATAAAACAACACAAAATGCTCACTCCCTTAACCATTAATATTCATGGCACAAATACAAATTAAAAAAAAAAAAAGAAGCAACATCTCTTTCTCTTTCAACCTGCATGCATATATAAATAGTACCCTAGCTTTCATATATTCTTAAACAACTCACGTCCTCTCACTCAATCAAACAAGATTTTATAGAAGAAGAAGAAGAAGAATGATAGGGTGGGAAGACGTTTACAAAGTGGTGGTGGCGATGACACCACTTTACGCCGCTCTGATCTTAGGCTACGGCTCCGTCAAGTGGTGGCGGGTGTTTACTCGAGAGCAGTGTGACGCCGTCAACCGCTTCGTCTGCTTCTTCACGCTTCCGCTCTTCACCTTCGAGTTCACCGCCAACGCCGATCCTTTCAAGTGGAATTATTGGTTCATTGCGGCCGACGCCATCTCGAAGTTCATTATAGTGGTGGTGCTGGCGCTTTGGGCGAAGTGCAGCAGCAAGGGGAGCTACAGCTGGAGCATCACGAGCTTCTCTTTGTGTACTTTGACGAACTCGCTCGTCGTCGGGGTGCCGTTGTTGAAGGCCATGTACGGGCAGTTGGCGGTGGATTTGGTGGTTCAGTCGTCGATTGTGCAGGCGATTGTATGGCTGACGATGCTGCTGTTCGTCTTGGAATTCCGGCGGACGGGGATTGACTTCTCGGCTGAAGCGGCGGGTGAAACGGGAAAAGATCTGGAGGGGAGCGCGGCGGTTGCGGCCGGGCCGTCGTTCTGGTATTTGATGAGGACGGTGTGGTTGAAGCTGGCTATGAATCCCAACTCGTATGCTTGTATTATAGGCATTACTTGGGCTTTTATTGCGAATAGGTACGTGAGAAATGAAAAGTTGATGTTTTATTGAAAACATGCATGCAGAACCATGCAAAATTGATGGATGAAAATTAAATGGTTGTTTTTGGTTTGAAATGTTTGCAGGTGGCATTTTCAGATGCCGAGCATCATGGAGGGATCTATATTGATCATGTCAAGAGCTGGAACAGGCACTGCCATGTTTAGCATGGGTGAGACATCTTTCATTCAATCTTCTCCATCCTTTCACTTCTTTTGAATCCTAATGAAAAAAAAAAAAAAAAAAGGATATTTTAGAAGTGTATTGCGATGGTTCATATGCTTAATTTGAGAAAATCCTAAGAAATGTAGAGCTAATTTCTTACTCATAAAATAAAAATAAAAATAAAAACAGTAGCTAGCCGTGTGAGCAGCATCAGTACAAGAAGGGCCACATGGCTACTTCGGGCCTGTTATGATAACCACATGGCAAACTCTGACTAGGACAAGGATAGCCGCTCGGCCACTCCTCCTCTATCTAGGGGGTTCTATGACCACTCTAATCTTCTCTTTTTTAGAGGAAAAACTTAACAAAACTTTCATGAATTTTTATGCGTTTTGAAAATACTTCAAAAGTTCAAAAACTTTCGATTAAGGATATCGAACTTTCAATTTCTTTTAATTACCTTATTCCGTTAGAAATTTTTGTTAAAAATTTCAAAATATTCACGTTTCTTTATTGTATATATATATATATATAAGAAGAAGAAGAAGAAAAAAAATATATATATATATTGTGGGCATTTTGACAGAATTTAACAGAAAATGTGGTAATTGAAAGAAGTTGAAAGTTTGATACCCTTAATTGAAAGTTTTTAAACTTTAATGGGTAGTATCAAAATTACAAGTACACTAAGTTCAGAGAATTTTCTAAAGTTTCCCAAAAACTAAAAAAGTTAGCTTATAAATAAATTAGCGGAAATAAATTAGATTGAGGAATGAATGTATATATATAGTATCGATTTAGATAATGCATGTGCAGGGATATTCATGGCACTTCAAGAAAAGTTGATTGCTTGCGGGCCAGGGCTGACAGTGTTTGGGATGGTTTTGAGGTTTATTGCCGGACCGGCGGCTATGGCTATTGGTGCTATCGCTGTGGGTTTGCATGGTGACGCTCTACGTGTTGCTATCATTCAGGTAATATTCTTCCTTCTTCTCATGTTGTCATTCGAAAGTTTATTTAATATCCTCCATGTTTTAGGGTTGAGGGCATATCTATATAAACAAAAACAAAAAAAAACATCTAAAGCGCTCGTGTTGAGAGTGACGGCGAGCCGACCCCTTAGTTAGAAGTCACATTTTCTGTTGGGATATACAGTTGTAAGCGACCTCCTCTCTTCCACCCGCTAATAGGTCATCGATCTATTAGGGGTGGTGGTGGCAATAGCGGATCTGCAATAGCAAATCATCCCTTTGATTTTCTTTATTTATTATTATTTTTTTTTTTGAATGAAAATGGTATAAGAGTTTTTTATGTTGTATTTAAGAAAAATAATTAAAATTCTTATACTTAATTTTTTTGTAAACTCGTCTATTTAATTGAAAATTAAAAAGACATGTCTAAATATAAGACTAAAATTTAGAAAAGCACAGGATATGGTGGTTTTTGTTTTGAAGATTTTTCCTAATTAACATACTTCAAATAGTAATGCACTTAAGTGTATAACACGTCAAAGGTTGAATACTGTCACTGTCAGCCACTCAATTCCCATCATATGCTCGATTTTAGCATTTTCTTTTAGATGCTGACATGGACAAGAAAGAAATTGGTGAATTTTTTTATGCCATACAAAGGGAAGCAGAGGGTTGGAGGAAAAGTGGTTGCTTCAACTTATGGAGTGTTTTATTGGGGGAACAAAAGAGCCACTTGTTTGGAGGAGATGTGCTTCAAACTTAATTGCGTCAGCTTTTGGGGCCATTAGGATAAAATTAGGATTCTCCCGAGCCGAAAAATATCCATTTAGTTATAACGAAAACGTATTTTTGTTTCTCAAAGAGTGAAAAGAGTATTAAAATATTAATCAAATATAACTAACTGTGTATTCTCCGGCCAGTTTATTTGATCTGGAGATAATCTAGTTATAGTAATTAAGATGGAAGTCAATTCGTACATGATTAAATAATAATTATATGGTGATATGTAAAAAAGAGTGGAGAAACAAATTTTAGAAAATATTGTAACAAAATAATAATAGAGTCTCTACTCTAATCAAATACATTATACTTATATGCCCATAAAATATGTTAGGAAGTCAAAGGCTTAATTAACTTATGGCCAATCATGAGTCGGTTAAAGCTCGAATTTTCACCCAACTACGAGCGTGATCCTAAAAAGTTGTTTGGGGTTGAAGTGTTGAACATGACGAAGCATTAGGGCCAATTGACTTACCACTCGAGCCTGCGTTTTTGGGTTATTAGTAGTAATTAATTCATTTACTCAACATTATCCTTTGAACACTTGCTACGCAATTACTTTGGTACACAAATTATTGATCTTATAAATGAATCTATTCTTCTTTGATGCTGCAGGCAGCACTGCCACAATCCATTACATCCTTTATCTTCGCTAAAGAATATGGATTGCATGCACAAGTACTTAGCACTGCGTAAGTTGATTAAAAATTCCCCATCGATCTTTCATTGTTACAATAAAAGAAACAATTTCACATTATTCTGTATTATTATAATTTTTTTTAAAAAAATATTTTGAAAGAAATTAAAACCATTTCTTAAAAAAGATTAAATTGAAATTGACTGTTATTGTTTTTGTTTGCAGAGTGATATTTGGTATGCTGGCTTCGCTTCCGTTATTAATAGCTTATTATGCGATTTTGGAGTTTGTAAATTGATACCCTCATCTTCTATAAAAGAAATTATAGGGAGATGGGGGATCATTGGCACTTTTTGTTTCATTTTTATTTTTATTTATATCTATTTTGAAAGTATTGGAAGATCTTACTTTCAATCTTTGATAATATTGTAATTCTTACCTTTTTTAATTCCCTCTCTTTCTCTCTCTCTATATATATATATTGTGTTATTGCCAAGTTTCATGATTATATACAACGTTACCAATTGCATTGAATGTTAATGTCAATATTTCTAGTTAAATGGAAATTGAAACTTAAGGCTATAAATGTTTGTTTCAACTTAAAAAATATTTGAAAAAATGTTACTGCAAGAAATTTGGTCATTAGCAAACCACAATAACAGCGACGACCAAAATTTCATCGTGGATAAGTAATATTTATTGTTAGTTTTGTCTTGGCTCATTCGGTGTCCAAAACTTGTTTTTGATTATTTAGGGATTTGGTAGCCATGTACATAGGTCTACATGTGAAAATGCTAAAGATTGCTTCAAGTAATTGAAACTTCCTATTTTTATCTTTTAGGTCATTGAGTTTGTCCCCATTATCTCATCCAATGCCGTACGAATTTTGTCATTTTTTTTAGTCTCTATAAAATTACAGGTATACATTTCTAAAAAAAAATAATAATAATAATAAAAATTGTTAGGAGGTAGTGGCCCCAATGAAGCACCCTCCTCTATTAAGAGGTGGTCGCGTTGTGTCAAATAAAAGTTGACATGTTTGATAAAAAATTTTAAAAGTACATTTTTTACTTTTTTACTCTAAAAAATATAAAAACGCACTTTTGCTAAAAGTTTAAAAGTGAACCTTTTGTCAAAAAACATTTTTTTGACTTAAAAACTATATTTTTTAAACACAATCTCAAACATGCTCTTAAGAGACTGCTATACAATTAGAAGGACGTGGCATTGAAAATTAACACTTAGTTTTTTTTCTTTTTTTTTAATTTTTTACAACTGCTTATTCAATGACTGATTTTCAATGTCACACTATCAAATTTTATAATAGTTATAAAACAATCTAATAAATACTACCACTCATATAATTTATAAAGAAAGGAACATGAAAACCTTCTAGGGTAGATTTCAAAATACCTTTAACTTCAAAAGAAACCTTTATACGACCTACCAACAACGAGAAAACACCGAGAAGAGAAGAACGACTCTTCCCCTTCTTTGTCCATGTCCCTTTTCTCCCTGGTAGCAGTGCTCGGTGTCTTCTTTGTAGTTTCTTCCAGACTTTGTTTTTGGCAATTTTGTTTTAGATCTAGTTTTTCAAACTCAGATCTACTCGTCTTCACTAGCCAATGAGTTTCTTCTGAGGGATGTTTACGATGCCGTGCTCTTCCGTTGCTGCTTGTATTGGGGATTTTGTTTTCTTAGTTTTTAGTTTTGATTTTTTGTTATTTTTGTCATGTTCTTTGGGTCGAGGATGTGAGTTGTTTCCATGACTTTTTAGGCCGATGAGGAGTAGATTG
>NC_081542.1:10269546-10269686 GCF_901000735.1 Corylus avellana
CTACCTAAAGTAGATCTGTTTCATAACTATAATTGTACATGGGTTGGTTGAAGTTAGCTATGATTTATCAGAGCTTTACACGTTGTGATGTAAGAGTTTATGCTTTTGATATTTTATTAATGAAATCTGACAAGATTCCC
>NC_081542.1:10269706-10281605 GCF_901000735.1 Corylus avellana
TTTAAAAAAAAAAAAACATTTCAAGATACCTTTAGGCCGTGTTTGGCTTGCAGAATAAACCATTGAAATAGACTAATTAATTCTAGATATAGATATTCTTTTGTTTTGTAATACACTATTCATGAGAATAATTTATTCCTTTGGGACTACTAATTTCATACACATATGATTAGTTAAGTTACTAAAAAATGAGTGGCTTAGCTAATCCTTGAGAAATGAAATACATTTTTCAAAAATACCTATATATATATATATATTTTAAAATTTTAAAATTAAAACAAAATAAAAAGAATAAAAGAATGAAAAACAAAGTGGGTGGTGTATGCCCATGCCTCGTTGAGTAAAAAAGCAAAGCAAAGGGAGTTTAAGAAGTCCAAAAAAAAGAGTAAATGAACAGAGTTTTGGCCTTTTGGATTCAACTGGAAAAACCTAAAACTGATGGATACAAATGCAAAAAAGCAAACCGGAAATACTAGGGGGGTGAAATACAGCAACTCTAAAAAAGAAACGGGAAAAATACGTAATGGCGTCAACGTGTGTCCTTGTCGGGCGTGACAAAATGTCTGTTAGCGGTTCTTTTCAAGCTTTTGTTGTAACATTGATTAATCGAAAGTATAAAAAAAAACGTTTTTTAAAAGGATAGATTGGAATCTTGGGAGCGCAATTTTCCACCATTTCTTTTGTTTTTCATTTTCACCGGTCCGAAGTTTAACGTTCGCCGTGTTGTCCGGATTTGCTTGTTATTAATTTATCCCACTTCAACGACCCGACAAATCAAATCAATCACCCATTGATATTGCTATCAAATTACTATCAATATTAATGCCTCTCTCTGTCTCTCTCTCTTGACTCCCGAAGTCTTCACAGAGATTCGTCGGTTGATATACGTGAAACCAGTTTTGTTCTGAACATCGTGCTCTGTTTTCGTGGTTAGAGGGAAATACAGAACGTCGCCGCTTCGTTATTTCATTTGTCTCTCTCTCTCTGTCTATCTCACTCTCTCTGTGGATGCTTTGGAGTTTCATAGAATATGATGTCTGACTGTGTAAGAATCCGGCCCTCTTTATCTTTCTTCACCCTCTCCAATACCCAGTTTTTCTTTTTTCTTTTTTTATTTTCCCTGCTTTCGTTTGAACCCAGAAAAGAAAAGAGAGGGAGAGAAGCAAAACTCAACTTAGCTTGGCTATTTTGTAATACTTGTGATGTTTGGTAGGATGAGGGTCTCTGAAAATGTTTACACAATTCAGAATTCGTTTTCGCTATTTGTTGATTACAACTGTTGCCATTGTTCATGAGAAAAGGCAAGGATTTTTTCGATTAGGAGATGAAGATAGCAATTGGCAAATAAGTACATCTTTGTGTAATGTGTTGAATTCTCCCCTTCACTGTTCATTTAGGGCTCTCTACAGTTTTGAGTTTTCTCTATGTGGAATGTGAGCATTTGTACCATCAACGATCATGATGCACTTAAACAAATTGCTTTGTATATGTTTTGCTTCTTGATAAACGTGGTGATCTTTCCTTTAAACTTTGCCATATATTGTTCTTTTGGTCACTTAAAACAACTGGTGACATCTCATTCCAGTAAAATTTTGCTCTATCTCATTAGAAGGTGTTGATTGTATAACTAATTATATTTCTTGAGGTTTATCCTTTGTATACTCCCTTTTCTTTACAGGTACCTGTATTAGCAGATCCAAACTATCGGAGGTCATGTCTTTGTGGCCTTTTACCCACAACTTCTTTGCTTTGTCTTGTGTTCTTCATAGGGAGTGCATTCGTAACACCGGATTACAAAGAGGTAGATATGTATATGTGACTCGAATATCTAATTTATGCTTTTGAAGGTTTTATATAACTTTCCAGTCTCTACAATTATTCAACATTTTTTTTTCCCGCTATTTTATATATTTTTAATTAAAATTTTGCAAGAGTATTTTTGTATGGATTACTGGTATTTCAAATAGTTAAAATATCTGGGTTTAAAATTTCAATTAATTTTTATGTTTATTTGCCTTTGTGCCGTGTGGATGTCTCAAGTTGGGATGTTAAATGCTTCTTGTCTTGCAGAAATTGTCAATATGGGGATTAGGTGGTAGTTTACAGAATTCAAAATTCAGCAATTGCGGGGTTTGTTTTTCTTCCCTTAGAGCTTTGTACCCTAACTTTTGTGCATGGAAATTCTACACTTATTGTACTATATATTTCGTGTCACATGAAATTGCTGGAATTTGTTGCTCATATTTGTTTATCTGTTTTAGAATAAATGCAGGCCTCATGGAAGCGAGGCATTACCTAAAGGTATTGTTTCCCAGACTTCTAACTTGGAAATGCGACCATTATGGGGTTCTCCAAAGGTAAAGGTTCATAAGATGAGTTTTATTTTTGTTTTTTGTTTTGTTTTTTCTTTCTTTCGCGTGGGAGGGAGAGTTCCATTTGTGATGACCTTACCTTTCAAATTTTGATTAATGATGCTTGAGTTATTCAAATTTTAAGGATTATTCAGTTTACCTTTTATATGGGGAAACTCTATGAATTTTAATTTTAATATGGTTTGATTTCTATGTGAGTATTGGCTTGTATGCTGTTTAACAGGCTACTTATAACACTGATTTTCAACAGACTAATGTGAATTCTACAAATAATCTATTTGCTATGGCCGTCGGGATAAAGCAAAAAGATCTTGTGAATAAAATGGTCAAAAAGGTACGTAGTTGAATCTGTGCATGTTCCTAATTACGATTTTTCCTATTTTATCTTGTGGTTAATTGCTTGCTTTAACTCCATACTGCAGTTTCTGTCAAGCAATTTTGTTGTGATGCTTTTCCACTATGATGGAATGGTTACTGAATGGAAGGATTTTGAATGGAATAATCGTGTCATACACATTTCTGCACTCAATCAAACTAAATGGTAACCAGTTTTAGCCTTCCACTCTAATTGTCACTTTTAAATGAAGTTGCAATATTCTAATCTAATCGTCATTTCTAAACGAAGTTGCATTATTCTAATTTTTTCCTACTGGATTTTGGTTGTCATGATTGCTAGGTGGTTTGCCAAGCGTTTCTTACATCCTGATATAGTGTCTGAGTATGGTTACATTTTCCTCTGGGATGAGGACCTTGGAGTTGAAGACTTCCATCCTGAGCAGTATGTTGACTACAACCTATTATGCAAAGGAAAAAATAAAAAATTTGAATGGAAAGTTTCAAAATAGCTACTGTCACCAGTTTGCATATCATATAGTCTTTGTGATCAATTATAATGCAAAGTACTGGACAATATTTTGGCCTGATATCAACTAACACAGTCGAAATACGTTGGGAGATAGATTTATTCTGATTTTTTAATGAAGCCCAAGTATCTTAGGGGGAAATAATTCAAATAAAGAAAAACCTCTTCATAGGTTCTTAACCATAAATTCTTAAGAGAACTTGTAAGCCAAAGGCTAAACAATTTTCTACATAAAAAAAAAAAAAGAGAGAGTAACGGAATAATAATAAGTAAAGCTATTTTATAATGATTCATCATCTTCCTTTTATAAAAGACGATACTCTTAACACCTTATGAACAATTTATCATGATCCTTGATTTAGACAATTTTTTTTTTTTTTGGATGAATAAGCGAATTTCATTAAAAAACCAAATCAACACCCAGCTTACACGCCTTATAGAAGGCAAGAAACCAACCAACGGCTACAACCTACAGAAGAACAAACACAAGATTACACCAGCAAATCTGCAGGAAAATTCTACAAATGACAAAAAACCAGATTCTCCCTAGTCTTCGGAAATTTATTCTTCCCCACAATTCTAGAACAAACTTCCCACAAAATGATCTTCAATATCTGCTCCTCTGTTCTGGGTTGACCAGCATGCTTAATATCATTTCTGGTAAGCCAAAATATTGTAGACGGTTGAGCTCAAAACAAGGCGGTACAGCAAACCTTTTAAAGATTTATTTCTCCATTTACTGCATCCTAGTTGCAAAATATCCTTCCAGAAAACAGAGGGATTCTCTTCTTTGCAATGATTCATGCAAAACTTCCAAATACGATAACTGAAACTACATCAAAAAAAAATAAGTGGTCACAGCTCTCAAGCCCATTTCTACAAGAAAAACATTAAACATCACCCTTGTAACCCCACTTGACCAAACGTTCTCCAGTAATCAGCCTATTCCTCATTACAAGCCATAGAATAAAAGCTTGCTTGGGGATGGCATGAGGAAACCAAACTAACTGCCACCAATCAATCACCTCATTTTTCTTCCTAAGAATCTCCCAAGTTTCTGAGCTCACATAAACACCCTTCTTAGAACCAGCCCATCACAATTACCCCTCTTAACCTCCGAGAGCTTAGCTTGAATCTCAACCAAAGCTTCGGATCTGGCAGGTCTCCAAAACCAATCCCCATTGTGCAGCACAGAAGAAAGCTTAGCCTTCACCCTACTTTGAGCATCATAGACAACACTATACCCAAACTTCTCAAGTAAAATTCCAGCAGGGTGCCAATTATCCACCCAGAGATGAATGATTTCCCCATCCCCAACCTCAAACTTCAAAAAACTGTTAGCATATCCCTCAGCGTAAGAATTTTCCTCCAGCTCCAAGAACTATTTTGAGGAATACCAACACTCCAAAAACTCTTTCTTTTCAAGAGATTTTCTTTTACCCAATCCACCCAAATGGATCCTGATCGAGCAAAGAGATTTAGACAAATTCCCTTCATAGTAATATGTGAACGGTACATGTGAGCAGTATTTGTTTTCCTGCCAAAGTTTGTCCTACATCAGTACTGAGAAAAGTAGTAATATGTTTGTTTATGATATGCATTTATTCTCCATCTTCCGGGGGAATAAGATTCTGTTTCTCATAGCAAAATATTTTGTTGTGAAAAATTTTCCCAAGAGATACTTGGCAGTTTTTTCTTTTTACATTTTTCTATGTGTTTGGGATTGGCCTGAAGTATTGCATGAGTTCAAGAAGGGGAAGAAACTCTAGTATAGTGAAAGGGAAGGGAAAGGGTGCTAACTGTTCCTTATGAAACCTAAGATTGTATCATCGAATGTGAGAGGGCTGAATGAGATGGAAAAAAAGTTTCAGGATTAGAGGTTTTCCCGAAGATTGGAACACATATATCATTTGTTTACAAGAGACAAAAATGGAGTATATTTCTAGGGAGGTGCTTTGCTGCTTATGGGGTTGTCAACAGTTGACAAGTTATATTTGAGGTCGAGAGGGGTGTTAGGAGGGATTTTGTTAATGTGGGATAGGCGGGTGGTGGAGAAGATTGAGGAGTGTGTGGAGATATTTTGGGTAGCGTGTTCTTTTAGAAGTGTTATTGAGAATTTTGAATAGGCGTTTGCAGGTGTGTATGGCTCTATTGATGATGCTGAAAGAAAATGTCTTTGGGATGAGTTGGTTGGCCTTATGAATTGCTAGGAGGTGTCGTGGCGTATTGGGGGTGATTTTAATGTTGTTTGATATCCGTGTGAAAGATTAGGTGATACTAGATAGTCACTAGCTATGTTGGATTTTGCTGAATTCATTTTTGATCAGCGCGTCAGGGACATCCCGCTTGTATGGGGAATTTTACTTGGCCTAATAATCGTGATTCTCAGTCATGATCTAGAACTGATAGGTTCCTTCTATCTCTGGACTGGGAAGAACATTATCCGAATGTATCAGAGACTTCTTCCTAGAATCCTGTCGGATAATTTTCCTTTGATGTTGGATTGTGGTGTGGCGGGAAGGGGTATTTAAGTTTGAAATTTGTGGCTGAAGTTAGAGGGTTTTGTGGCCAAGGTAAAAACATGGTGTATGTTCTATAGTTATAAGGGTTCTAGTTATGTGTTGACGCAAAAATTGAAATCCTTGAAATCCGATTTGAAGAAATGGAATTAGGAGGTTTTTGGTAATGAAGGGAAGTGAAAGAAAGATCTTTTGGGTGGTATCCGTGAGTTGGTTATGATTGTATAAGGAAGACCTTTAACTGAGGATGAAAGGGTGAGGGAAGAAGATATTTCTAGAGAGTTGGAGAGGATTATCCCTCTCGAAGAAGTGAGTTGGAGGTAGAAGTCAAGGGCCCTTTTGTTGAGAGGGGGGATAAAAACACTAAATTCTTTCACTTTGTGACAAATTTGCATAGAAGAAATAACTCTATGGAGTCTTTAGTTGTTAACGGATCTATGTTTTCTGATTCTATAGAAATAAGGGAGGATATCATTGCAAGTTGAAGGCAAGTTAAGGACTAGAGGGTCGTTAGGGTCTTTTGGGTCGTGTGAGGCGGAGGGGATATTTGGGCTGCATTCTTCGTCTGGCGCCAGAGCTATGTCTCTACCTTCACCTAGGCCAGTGAACTCCCAGTTTATGCCGGGATTATCCTCTTCCTACAGCCTCCATCCTCTTCAGTTTTTGGGTGTTTTCTGTTGGCCCCCCATTCTGCTGGTTGGTACCGTCCTCGAGGAAGGTAAATCTTCAAGTGTTTTGGTTGAGACAGAGAATGGAGAGGTGGGGATTGAGGGCTATTCTAAGTTTGTGCTTAGCGCGATGGGAGCCGCTCCCATTTTGGGGTTGTCTTTTGGGGGTGACGAGAAAAGACTTATGGAATTTTTTTCTGTCATTGAAGAGGGTCGGTTTCTTGAAGATGGGGTTTCTGCTTCTAAACTTAAGGGGAAGATGGAGCATAAAAATTTGGAATGCTACATTAATTTTGATGCTAAAGGTAGTGGCTCTAGTCGGGGTAAAGGTAGAACTAAAACCTGTTTTGCGGGTTTAGGGCTTTTTTTAATTTTTTTTTTCTTTTCCAGCATTCTCTTGTATACTTCTTGTGTACTAGGATTGCGCCCCTTTGCACTTTTGATATGCAACATTACTTATCCAAAAAAAAAGGGATGATATTGTACAATTCTACAAATGTTTGTTTCCAAACAATATAGCTAGTGACCAACATTGGATAGGCTTTCATTCCTTTTTGTTGATGCGGAGGAGAGAAATTGGTTGGAAAAACGTTTTGAGGAGAGTGAAGTGTTGAAGGTGGTGAGAGACTTGAACAGTGAGAAGGCCCAGGCCTGACGGATTCTCTATGGCTTTTTTCCAGAAGTGTTGGAAAGTATTGAAAGAGGACATCATGGAAGTTTTCAAGGAGTTTCATAGCCAAGGGAAGTTTGAGAAGAGCATTAATGCTACTTTTATGTCCCTTATTCCTAAGCAAGCTAGCGCAGTGGATAGTCAGATTAGATATGGGGAACTTGGAGTGTTGTGTAAATTGGATTGGAGAAGGCATATGATCATGTTAGTTGGGAGTTTTTGTTATATTTGTTGAAGAGATATGGTTTGGGGGAGAGATGGTGAGTTTAGATAGCGCTTTGAATTTCTACGGTGTGGTTTTTCATTCTTATTAATGGTTCTCCTTCTGGTTTCTTTAGCAGTTCACGTGGATTACAGCAGGGGATCTGTTGTCTCCGTTATTGTTTGTGGTTGTTATGGAAGTACTAAGCAGGACGATGTCTGTTACAGTGGATAGTGGGACTCCTATCAGGATTTTGGTGGGATTGAGGAATAATGAAGAGATTTAGTGTCGTATTTATTGTTTACAGATGATACTTTGATCATTTGTGCATGAAATTGTGAACAACTCGGATATCTGTGGTGTCTTTTCTTATGTTTTGAAGCAATTTTGAGGCTGAAGATTATTTGACTAAATCAGAGCTCATTCCAATAGACAGTGTGGGTGATGTACAGGGTTTTGCATGTATTCTTGGTGTAGAGTGACATCTTTGCAGATCAAGTACTTTGATGTTCCAATAGGAGCCTCTTCAAAGGCTACTACTATTTGGAATAACATTATTGAAAAATTGATCGTCATTTGGTGGGTTGGAAGAGGCTTTATTCTAAGGGGAGGTAGGTTGAGATGGAAATTCGTTAGTTTTATATATGGAATATGGATGGAGGTACCATCTCCGTATTTAGTCATAACCTAGGCATCATAACTTACAAAATGAAACCTAGGTGGGAAAAAATAAAGGTGTTAAAACCTAGGTACTAAAAAGGTATTTAACCCAAATTTTGTTTTGATAAGTAATAGAAAATTTTATAAAAATATATAAGGCGTCCCTACGTACATAGGTAATATACAACAGGAGCACCTAACAATAATGAGCAAAATAAATACCCAACACCAGATAGAACCCACCCAAAAGCCCTAAAACCCTAAAAAGCGAAACCCACAGAACGCTAGCCGCTAAAAAACATTAACCTTGCCTTTCCCACACCTAGAGAATGCGCCTGTATTATTATAATTTATGGAGCATTCTAAGTTCAAAAGCTTCCTTCTGTCTTTGTACTTAGAGTAGGCACCATTTTCCTCCCGATGATGATCCTCATCAATGGCTGTTAGGAGAACCACGGTCTGATCCTCAAACCCCTCAGATGAGACACCCACCACCGAAATAGAGCCCAATCCAAGGGAGTGATGGGGGGAAAGCAATATAGAGGGGAGGGAAAATCCCCATCGTCTCCATCCCTTTAGTCGCCTCCCTTACCCCACACCTCCAATGCCGAAGACGAACCAAGACCAACCGGCAACTTTTGGGAATAAGCCACCTATGTAGAAATTAGCATTTTGGACCAACAATACTCATGCAATTGGATTATGCTCGAACTATTTTAGCTAATAAGCTAAATAAATCCATTTAAAAACTTCTTTGATTGTATATTAAGAACCCTTCTCTTGGGTATAATTAACTATTGTATTAAAAAAATGTGTGCCTTACTTCAATCAGGCATGCACTTGCGCTTTGCAACTAAGCTCCATTAGGCGTTTGCACTGAAGTGCACCTATAGATTTTAACAACATTGGTCAACTTAAATCTTAGTTGCATGCTTGCTATGAAATCCAATATTACATACTATGTGATATTTCTTTGAGAAATGCTTATACCTGATATTCTTTATACTCTTGACACTTCTAGATATGTATCTATAATTAAAAGTGAGGGGCTTGAGATATCACAGCCAGCACTTGATCCTAACAAATCTGAGGTGCATCATCAAATTACCGCTCAGGGGAGGAGAACAAAAGTGCACAGGTACTCTAGTAGGCTAATTGTCATATCATTAAATTTATTTTGTTTTGATTTTTATCTTCTCCATCCCATAGTGAGTGTTCTGATTGCCAATTTTGTTTGTCCCATGATGTCTTTCATTTAAAAAAATTAAAGGTTTAAATTTCTACTTCTCTTTTTTTTTTTTCCTCACCTTAAAATTTGTCCCTTAATGAAAAGAGTAAAGCATTATTATTATTATTATTATTATTATTATTATTTTAAAAGAAAAATACAAAATGCTAGAGTTTCTAGGCATTAAATGTTTCTCCTTAAAATGAGTGTATTTTGCAAAAGAGACTCAATATGGCATGGAGGGAGTATTCTCTTAACATAGCAGGCTTTAGTTATTTACTGTGCACCTTTTTCTTTTTCTTTTTTTCCTTTTTCTTGGTGTCCTTGTGTATACTTCCGGTGTACTTAGGGGTGCCTTACGCCTTTTTTATAAAGCTCCTTGATTGCCTATCAAAAACAAAGTTGCTTACTGTGCACCATGCTACTAATACTAAAACCTGTTCCGTATTTATGTGAGACAATGCTTCTAATATTACAATCAGATTCAGCAAGAGGATGGTTATTCACTATCTGGCTACGATTATCAATCTGCCACAGCTGCTTCGGTTGTTCCTATTGGGCTTTTGCGAACATTCTTAACTAGAAAAATCTTTATCTTTCAGACCTGACCTAGCTAAATGGTTGTACTACTGAAACAAGAACATATTCTTTGGACTTCAAGAATAGCATAGAAAAAAGTCAAGGAATGTCTTCATAGCTGCTGGAATATTTTTATTAATTTCTACAGCATCTTGAATTTTTGTTGTTTTACTGAAGCAGCTATCATTGGTTCTGCTATATGCCCAAACAGTGCTAATTTTTCTTAGCAATGCATCATTTGGTTCAGTATGCTTCAAAGTAGTTGCTTAATCTGGTCTGCATGTTGTCTATGCTTTTGGTCCATGTGTCTGCAGAAGAATTTACAAGCCTGGTGGCAGTGGGAAAGGTTGTGATGGCAGCAGTACAGCTCCTCCATGCACTGGGTAAAAGTGTTGCATGTACTAGAAGTATTTGCTCTTGTTAATATTTATTAGAATATTTTAAAACTATTCATTGCTGAAGAAGGTGTAGAAGCTATATAGAGAATTCCTCTTCTTACATCATCTTTATTGCAATAGTTGAAGTTATTGTAGTTGACAAAACTAAGATGAAAATCGGTGTTGCAGGTGGATAGAAATGATGGCACCTGTTTTCTCAAAAGCTGCCTGGCGGTGTGTATGGCATATGATCCAGGTGTGACATATTTACTTTATTAGTGATGAAATAAGTCAAAGGATCTGCAGAGGGTTCTCATTAATCAATATGTTCAGTTGTTTCTATAAGATGTGCTTAAATTGACACGGTATAGAAAAGTTTGAAACTAGAAACTCCTACTTAGATAAGGATAAACTTGTCAATAATTAAAAGAACCAAATTAAACCTTTACAGGAATAATATTGGCAAAACTTTTAAGCACATAGGCCTGAACCTACTAACTTCAGCACCAAAAAATTTAAATCACTAAAATAACCAAAATACACCCAGGACAAAATTTTCAGTTTAATGTCCTGATCTGAGGTTGGAACCAAAGATGGTTTAGCCATGCCCTACCAACAAAATTAATATGTTTAACACACAACTCCTGTTGGGCTCGTATGTGGACACTGCATTGAGTTTTTCATTTCTATATTCACACCTGACCATATCTCATCAATTTGTTTACTTTTTGTGTATCTTTTCCCTTTTGAGAGGGCAGGGTGAGGTTGAGTGCTGTAGTGCTTATTCTGGTAATTTTGGTACAAAATTGTAGACGATGTAAAAATGTATTAAATACTATTGGATCAAACTGAGTAATGCGTGTTATGCATTAAAAGTCCAAAGCAATGGCAGGTGGGAAAGGGGCTGGTTAGGGTTTTCTTGTTCTATTTTTAATGATACTGGAGTCTTTATATAATGCTGTAGTCGATCAATTTTTATCACATTATGGAGGTTCCCCAACCCCTTTTGACTTGGTGATTTAGATTGTAACTTATGGTCTCATTCTGGTTAACTCAGTTAGATTCCTTGGTTCCATAATTATTTGACAGAATGACTTGATCCATGCTTGGGGCCTAGATATGCAGCTTGGTTATTGTGCACAGGCAAGCTCCTTATTTTATCTCTCTCTCTCTCTCTTGAAGATCTACTTGACTGAAAGTTGTTGCCTAAAGCCATTTTTTCCCTGAGCAGGGCGATCGAACCAAAAATGTTGGTGTTGTGGATGCTGAGTACATAGTCCATTATGGTCGTCCTACACTCGGAGGCATAGATAGAAATGAGGTCTGATTTTGTTGTGACCTTGAGCTGTAAAAGCTGAAGGTGTTTGTTAGAATTTTGACTATATAAACAGTCCATCTCATGTTTTGAATTTTGTAGGATCTGTTACAATTGTGTCGATTGTTTAGTAGTTTACTTTCTCATACGAGGGTTGACTAGATTAGATTTTGTTGCAAGAGTCCTCAGTAGTTTCAGATCTTGTGCTAAGGTCTAATGCCGTTTTGAAAGAAGTTTTGCTTCTTTCCCAATAGCTTAACAATGCACCGAGCTTGGTTAGAACTTGTTTTCCGAAAGTGAAAACTAGTAACCATGTGGGTGAAAAAAAAAATTATAAATGAATACTCAACTCTGTTTAGCCTTAATCTCAGCTAAATTGGGGATCGCTCCATGATCCTATTTCAACTAATCAGAGTTACCAACATGTGTTCCCAAACCCCCCACCCC
>NC_081542.1:10281625-10479131 GCF_901000735.1 Corylus avellana
TTCTAATCTAAGAGTATAGAATTACAATCAGTTCCAAGTGCAACATGCTACCTTCGCTCCATTTTTCTACAAAATTCTCTTACTCCACATGAAAACTGACTTCTCATATACAAGTGAAGAAATCACAAGATAAATTACTAACTTAGCATGCCAAAATGTGTCCCCCAGACCCATACATGCCATTGGTGGGGCCACAAAATACACGTCTTTCTTATTATCTACCTGGCACTTCATTGCATGTAGGATATGATTTCTGTAAACAAGTTTTGGTCTGGAAAGCACAAAGCATTGCACTTTCATGTAGGATTAGTTAATTATATTATAGGCATACCAGTATCATTATCCTTTGTAGCCCATATGGCTGTATGATGTGCAGTTTAATCGCATCTATCCTGTCTCAGATTCCATTTTTTCCTTTCCACCTCTTTCTACCATTCGTTCAATGGTTTTGTGATAGAAAGCAGGGTATGTAAAGCCAATATCTCTTATGGGAAGAGTGTAAGCTGAATGCCAGTAACTAAACAATTGAAAACGGATAGAAAATGAGCTGTGACTGTTTCCTTAGCTATTGCCAGGATGGTGCTTTTGTGCTTCATAATTCCAGGATTTCATTGAGGATTTTATCTGTCTGTATGTTGCAAACTCCAATCTAATATTCTTGTGAGATAAGTATATTGTTAATTTTCTTTATTTGTATAATGCTATTTCTAACATTTACTTATCCAAAAAAAAAAAAAAAAAAGCTATTTCTAAGTAAGTAATGCTAGAAGTCACTCGTATCCCTTTTGTGTCACTCAAAGAATGATGTGGCTTCTAAAATCACCATTGGTCTTATGATTGATTATTATTGAATTTTGATCAAATGGTGATTTTAAAAGCCACATCATTTTGAGAGTGACACAAGAATGACACAAGAGTGACTTCTAGAATTACTCTTTCTAACATTCAGTTTAGGTATTAAATACCAATAAGTTTTCGTCATTGCAATAGAATTCATCGCACTTGCCCAGACTTCCATAACTGAATGAAATGTAACCAGCATGAAAGAGTGATTTCTTTTAATAATCTTTAATGTTTTTTATCTTCATAAAAACTAGTGTTTGTATTGCAGGCATCATCTCACTCTCGTGCAAAGGATCATAGGGTTGATGTAAGTCATGAGTCTCAACAAAAACTTTTTCCATTGAAACTGATTTTGTCTAGTTGCCTAGGCTGGTTAGAAATGCCTTTCGAAATTGCTTTTGTCTAGTTTGGATTGAAATGCTCCAATATCTATTCAAGAAGCTATTTTCTGTGATAATTAATTCATGTGTTTGTATTGCAGGTATCATCTCACTCTCGTGCAAAGGATCATAGGGTTGATGTAAGTCATGAGTCTCAACAAAACTTTTTCCATTGAAACTGATTTTGTCTAGTTCCCTAGGCTGGTTAGAAATGCCTTTCGAAATTGATTTTGTCTAGTTTGGATTGAAATGCTCCAATATCTATTCAAGAAGCTATTTTCTGTGATAATTAATTCCTGTTGTTCACCAAGGGCATACGAAATTGTAAGTTGAAGTCTATTCTGTTCTTATGATCTCTTATTCTTCATACTACCATCAGTCCATTCTAGTGAGCAACATGCATTTGAAGATTACTTAAGCATGGAGGATATATGACAAACTTACAAGGAATTAGAACCACTAGGTCCAGTGAAAGAATCTAGACTACATAATATCCACTTCAATTAGGACTCTTGATTTTACATGGAGAAAAGGTGCACTGAAATTGAGTTAGTCTACCAGTCTGCTGATTGTAGGGGAATCAACTGTTGACCAGGGCAATAGGGAGGGATAGTTTGAGAGACAAGCATGCCAATATGTTCTGAAATTAGAATCAAATCCTACACCTCTCTTCCATAAATTCCTTGGCTGTCTCCTTGAGATTTTGCATTCCAATCTATTAGTTATTTTGAACAGAGTACAAACGTGTTTTGTACAGGTGAGGAGGCAGTCGTACATTGAATTGGATATTTTCAGAAAACGATGGAAAAAAGCTGTCAAGGAGGATGAATGTTGGATTGATCCATACCCGCAGCCTGTGGAGGAAAGCATACTTTAATTCTCATTTGATGGTCTTCAAATGTCCTTGTAACATATGTACCATTATACATCACAGATGTTGTAAAGATAAGGCAAGACCTCAAGAGGCCAAAGAAGGTATTGATGGATAGGAGTTTTGCTGGGATCTTGAGCTGTTGAATACTGATAGGTACAGGACTCTGTATATCTTCATTGAGACCTAGTTTGATAAACACTTCCATTGTTCATATATATTATAATGAACTCTTGTAATTTTACCATTTTTTTCAAATTATATTTTTGTACCCACAAGCAGAAATTGTAAAGCATTTAACTCCAACTCTATTGGCTTTTTTAAGAAGAAATCTTGTGGTCTCTCAAACAGAATGAGAAGCAGCCTTGTCAACTCCACTTGAGCTTGTGAGTCGATTTGATTTACTTTAGATTGACTAAGATTTTTTTTGAAGATTTCCATCTTATTGCTGAGATGACAGTATTCTGATTGTAGCTGAGATGTCATTGTTCTGGACTCGATCATCATTTTCTTCTTGGAAAGATAAATGCTATAATTTTTAAATAATTTAATTAGTGCTATTTCTAGTTTTTTTTTTTCCTAAATAATTTAGTTAGTGCTATTTCTAGTCTAACATATAAATCTGTAGTTCAAATTTCTGATTGATTGTTGATACAGCATTAAAACAAGGTGAAATTTTGGAATTTTGTGACTGATTAGAGTTCAATGGCTAAATGGCTAATTGACCTATTATATGTTATTCTTTTTTCTCTTCTTATTTTGTAAGTTTATGGAATGAATGCCAATTCTGTCATATAGTGTGGCTCTTTATGTCCATGCAAACCACAGCAACCTGAATATTTGTCCACCTTTAGAGGGACTACAAAATAAATGACATTTTGGCAATCATTGTTGAGTGCTGGTCGGTCTCTGGTATATAAATGGAAATTTCAGAAAAATCCCCTAAACTTTCATGTGTTTTGAAATTATCCTCTCGAAGTTTGAAAAACTCTCAATTAAGGGTATCAAACTTTCAACTATCATCTTCTTTTAGGATTTTCTATGAAATCTTGTCAAAATTTTCAAAATACCATTGCTTTAGAAGGAATAAAATAAAACTGCAAAGATGTATTTTTATACAAAAAAATAAATAAATAAACGTCTTAATCTTTACAATTTTTATTTTACTTTTTCTAATAGAAATATGGTTATTTTGGGATTTTGACAAGATTTAATAAAAAATTATAACGGAATGAGATAATTAAAAGAAATTGAAAGTTCGATACTCTTAATTGAGTGTTTTTAAACTTTGAATGTAGTGTTAAAACAAGTGGAAGTTTAGGGGGATTTTGTGATTTTTTCCTTAAATTATAATTGTGTCTTTAATTTCACTATCTCTTATCCTCAAAGAATCGATTCAGTCACTTATTATTCTTTATACTTTATGAAATCAAACATTCACTATGTACAATAAAGTTTTGGTTAATCTTGCAAAAACACCAAGGCTTGAGATTCAAAAAGATCAATTACATCGAATCTACATGTAGGGGAATTCCTTGTTCCTTTAATTTAATTAAAGGAACTTGGATCCCTTTTTGAAGATGAAGTTCCCACTTGCTACATGTGATTACCCAATGCACTCAATATTTTTTACCGCAAAAGGTCTCACTTGTAAATGCATTAAAGTGATTTCCATTTGACATGTAAGTCCACAACCTCATCAAGATTTAGAAGAAAGGTAATAATTAGTCGCGAATGTACATTATTATTTAGACAGTAATAATGACTCGGTCCTTTTGGTGCATTGCATCCTCACCAACACATAATCCCGAAGTGTACACTTCACATAATCAATATAGATCATCTTGAATAGGAAAAAAAGAAAAAAAAAAAGAAAAAAGAAAAAAGAAAAAAAAAAAGATAGATAGATGGATCATCATAGTTGATGTGTTATGGGCTTACCAATGGAATACCGTAGTGTTCCATCAACAACTATGAACAATTATTTGTATGATAAACTCTTTGTTCAAACCAATGTCATATATAGTGTAATTGAAGGACATTCACATGTATATTATAAACAGTATGTAAATTGTAATCAATAGGACACATGTGAACAATCACATATATCTAATATTCTAAATATATCAATGAATAAATAGTTGTTATGAAATATTATGCTGGACAATTGGAGTTTTATGGCACAAACCCTAATAGCTTAGAAACCATTCCCAACATAGGCAACCCAAAATTTCGTGTCTGCATCAATGTCCAGACAATTCAGGTTTCAGGAAACAATAAAACTTAATTCCTAAACTATTGGTGTCCGGTTATCTCTCAAACCCCAAGAGCTCATGTCTGAATAAATGTCCGGACTTCCCAACATACAAGGCTTCTTTGGAACAGCTCGTGTCCCGACAGCCATACAAAACAACTATAATAGTTTACAAACCAAACATTTGTGAAAACCATGAATAGTTAAAAGCTATTTCTGAACAATAGAAAGAGAAATTGCTCAAAGGAAAATGGAGTTCACATCACACACGCTAAAGGTCATAATAGTGTACTTGTTGAGCCGTTAATCCATACATACACCTGTAAAATTGTTGCAATTTTTAGACGCTGATGAGGAAGATGTTGATGATGACCCGTACAGATGTCTGAACTTTTGTTCATGAGGCTGGCAAGAGGCCTCCACTTTAGAGGAGATGAATTTTGTCAAGTCAGTTATAGTTGTAGTTAGTTGTTTTCCGCTTGTGGCACCTTCTGATAACATATATAGATATAGCGGAAGTTTTCCTCCAAACTGGGTCGGAGGAACTTGCTCCAACCCGGTCTATAAAAATGACATGTGTCATTCAAACATGTGAAATGCACAAGATTCATTGAATTGCGTATGTAGTGGGTAAAATGAGTAGATATACTAGTAACCCTAGTCATATTCATTGAAATGTTGTACACAAGATTCTTAAATATTTAAAAAAGACCATGGATTATAGTATTTTGTAAAGCGGATATCCGACGGTGTTGGAAGGATATACAGATGCTAGTCGGATCACAGATAATGATGATCACAAATCAACCAGTGGGTGAATTTTCACCCTTTGTGGTGGAGCTATCTCCTGGGGTTCTAAGAAACAAACCCTTATTACATACTCTACCATGGCTGTTGAGTTTGTGGCATTGGTTTCTTATAGCAAAGAAGCTGAATGGTTGAGGAATTTATTAATGAAAATTCCTGTATGGCTTAAACTTATGTTTCCAGTGTCTTTACATTGTGATAGCCAAACTACTTTGTCATGAGCTTATAGTCATATCTATAATGGCAAATCTAGGCATATTGGTTTAAGGCATAGTTATGTAGGGCAATTTACTATTGATGGAGTAATTACCATTGAGTAAGAGTTACTAAAATATTTATACACTTAATGAAATGATATTTCACAAGTGAGACAACAATTATGTGATTAAATTGGGTACTCAAGGATTAGAGATAGTCAATTAAAGTGACTGTCTAATTGACTTGAATTCAATAGTGGAGTATTTTGTGGATGTATCAAATGATGAAAACAAGAATTATCTAAGAGATTAATTGATTAATTCAAAAAAATTAATTAGAGTTCAATTACAAATTATTTAGTGGAGTTAATTGTAATTAATAATGATTTGTGAATAACTATGAGATGACAAGTGTTACATACCTATTGGAGCTAGTAATATTTTTCCATTTAAATCTCTCTTTTAAGTTGATGTAATTTGACCATGATCAAAGGATTTTATTTATTTAACTGAGCCAAGTTTTGCTTTAAAACATGGATCACTGTGAGATTCTGGTATAACCTTGTGTGAGACATAGTCTAAGTATATAAATAAAGGACTGGGCTTGGGATAAACTCAAGCCCAAAGAGTATATGAGGTGCATGGGCTAGGGTCAAAACCCTAACCCCATGAGCCACTTTTTTTTTGGGGGGGGGGGTTGGGTGGGGTGGGCGTGTGGAGGCTATAAGAGCATTATATACGACTGGGGTTATATTTGCTCTCAACACACCAGAGAATATAGTTTTTTTTTAATATTTTTCTTAAAGATCCCACACTATTTTGTCATCTTCAGTAATTGAAAAGAAGACTTTGAGATCTCAATAATCCCCAAAGCAGCCGTGTTCATTGGAGAATAAGAGAAGAAAATCAAACTGCCCAATTGCCAAGTTGTGGCTGTGTATGAGTAATGCTTGAAGTCTATGTTGTGTCACACTAAAAATAATGTGGCTTTTAAAATTGCAATTGGGCTTGTAATTGATCACTATTAAATTTTGATCAAACTATGATTTTAAAAGAGAAACTTATGTGTATACCAAGCAAGGGGTCTCTTCTCTTGTTGCACATTTATGATGGTTTTCTAGATCCCAACATCTTGAGTGTCTCTTTGGGGTCTCGGGGCGTCGGTAGTTGCCGGCAAAGGTCAAAGCAATCCTCAAAATCATAAGTTCATAACCATGGTCTTGACAGAACCGGCAATATTTATCACACCGCCTAGAATCTTGGTGAGATTTCATCTTTTCCGGCCAATTGCACTCCAATTGCTTTTCATTTTCTTCAATGATTATTTTAGAACAGAGTTTTCTTTCAAATTCTTCCAAACCTATTTTATAAAAATAACGTGTGTCACATTTTATGCGAAAAAAACACTTTTTTTAAATAACATGCGAGAAGCTATGTCGATAATTTTATGACTAAAAAGTCATGTTCAACAAAAACTTGATATTGCAACAGAATTCATTTACACCTCAAACACAAATAAGGATAGATATGGTCCATCTATGTCCATCTAATTCTGACACCTTCCTATTCTTTTTCCCTTTGTTCTTATTTGATCCTTCAATGCATTCTTTAGGATATGGACAAGCTTTTCACTTTCATAGCTTGTCGTTTCCAGAACCATTTTCTTCATTTTCCACCTTCTCTGTTTGGAATGCTTGATTAGGCTTTTGGTGGGGGTGGGGGAGGAATCTTAAATATATTGAAATAGGTCAAGAATTGACAAACGTTTCTTTCTTATGAGTCCCACCACAAGTGATTTTTAGTCCACCAACGTGCTTACTATTCAAGCACGCTGGTGTTAAAATATTATAAAATATTATTAAAATAATATTTGAATAGTAAAAAAATAATATAATATAATATTTTAACACTGACGTGTTTATTGTTCAAGCACACCGATGAGCTAAAAATCACTACTAGTCCCACCACTAGTAAGTTTATATATTTAATTCTTATTAGCGTTACTTTAAAAGTTTAAGAAGAGTTTTATGAACTTTCTCTTAAAAATTTAAATCTCAAACAAAATGCAATCCTCATTTAAAACAAGTCACTTGAGTCAGTATAAAATGACTGTAAAGTGTAGCTTAGAGTTACAACTATCAGTCTCATGGAAATGCTGGACCACTAAAGATGTCCCAACTTTGTTACAACATCCTGCACCAAAGTCTTGCAACTCCATGAGAGAAAAATAAAAATACAATTTTACCCTCAGAGAAAAAAGAATGTGAAATTAAAATAGCATGTAAAATCACATGTGGCATGCAAAGGGTTGAGATGCTCATGTGTGGCACAATTGGAAACTCAATAATTATGTATGACCTCAACCAGACCAGCCAGAGAGGTTGACAAGAATTGAAGGGCATGACAGAAAGTCGCCCGCCATCTGATTGTTATTTGTCCTTGGAACAGCACATGGGTTGTTGCACACTGTGGCATCACAAATTAAGGTCAATCAGATTCCCTAATCAACACTCTTCTCAAGACACCAATTTTCAGATGTGGATCTAAGCTCCACTGGCCACACCATATCTATCCCCACAGCCCCGCCGATTCAGCGTAATTTTTTAACGGTTCAGATTCAATTTTAAGCATTTTATAAAAAGAGAAAATAAGTGTAATTAAATCTGAACCGTTGAAAAAATAACTACACATTCTATTCTTTTTTTTTTTTTCCAGCACCTATGTCAAATCCCAAGCTTACCATAAAAAATACTACTCATTCTATTTATAAAGGGTAGATCGAGAAGACCAATTGTAACTATCTTACATGGACGTGATCATAGTAACATCTATCCGCTAGAAGCCGCACATGAAGGGCCTAGACGGTAGGAACTATAGGCGTTCCCTCAAATACGACTGAGCCATAGCCTGATTCAGCCCCACCAGAGTATCAATAGGAATCTAAGGCAACTAATACTAATCAAACATATGTATGAGGATCCTCCATTGCAGAGATACGAACCTACGTCCTAGTACATGCCCTGACTACTTGAAAATTTTCTTGTGCTATTGAACTACCACCCTTGATCGTCTAAAATATACTACTTTATAGCTCACATACAAACTAGGCAAATTTTTGCTCACCCAGTCTAGCAATCAACACAAAATATGAGCAAATCAAAGGGTAAAAAGAAGGGGGGAAGAAAAAAAAAAAAAAAAAGAAGGAATTCCGTGAGTAGAAAGGCATGCATTGAAGAGTCTCTCAAGAACATTAAAACCAATAGCAAGTGAGTGACTAGGGCTTAATTGCCTACCCAACTGCCACCCACCTTAATATATTGGGTCAACACACTCCTCAAGGCATATAAAAATATTACTTGAATCACTCAGCCATAAATTACACTGCTTTTTGCTCACATTATCAAGCAAGAATTCATGCTATAAGTATCAACAAAAGATGAGTAAATAATACAGTAATAATCAAAGAATCGTGTAAGTGTAAAGGAAATGCATTAATCCTCTTCCAAGAACAATAAAACCACCACCTTACACCTGTAGCAGGTTAGTAGCTCAGGCTTAATTGCCCCTACCCAACTTCCACCCACCTTAATATTTTGGGTTGGCTACACCTGCATGCATTAATATATAGCATCCATCTTATCCACCAACAATTAAAACCCCATACTTCTTCTTTATATGGCTTTTCCATCAATATTTATTTAGCACTCTGATCTATTTATTAATCATAGAGTGTAAAATTTGTGAGTTCTAACCTATCTGCATGACTTCTGCTAATTCAATCCAAACCATTTTTCCTTTTGAAGTTAAAAAAAATAAAATATAACCAGAGAAATGTTGGATAAAATGCAGAGGAAGCAAGCATAACAGGTCAAGGGAGAGGATAGTGGAAGAAGCAAAACATTGGTGGAACTAACACTAAGCATATTTGATTTAAAAATTGCCCTGCATGTTGCACTATGTATTACACCCACTAGTATAATAACAAAGCAGTACAAAGTACTATAAAATAACGGACAAAACTTACATCTTGTCTTAAACCAGCCCTACTGAGCACTTACATTAATATATTCTTTAATAAATAACAAAAATGACCATAAACCCCAATAGCTCCGCTAATGTTTCCTCAAATACTAAAAATGCAGAGTGCTATCTTCAGGCATTGCTGCTTCCTGACAAAAGATTGACAAATCCCACTAGAACTAGCAAGAATCTAACCTGGATATAGCCAAACCCCAGTACTAAAAAATTATAGACAAACAAATGAAGAACAGATATTCTTCCCAACAGCATCAACTTGACCCGTAATTTAAACAAATGTAAATTTTAAATTATAGAGAGAGAGAGAGAGAGAGAGTCAGAGATGGCATCCAAAGCAATTACAGGTCTTGGGAGTGAAAGAACAGAAGCCAAAAGGCCTATTGGGAATGTTGCAATTGATGGCATAGCAACAAGGAGATGGCAAGCAGAGGCCTTTGGCCCCACCACAGCAAGTGCACAGTGCACATATCTGGAAGCTTCCCAGCCTCCTCCTGCTCTCATTCATCACCATCATCATCTTCTTCATCTTCCCTTCCTCCATCAAAGGCACCATCTCAGCCTCCGTCCCATTTGCCTCCAAATCAAGAAACAAACATTCAATCAACAAAATACCCACAAAAAATCATGACCAATTTGACAAGAAAACTAAAGGGATCTGTGAAATCAAAGTCGGTTTTTTGACAAAAAGAACACTCACTTGGGCTACTCTTGCCTCATTGTATTTGACCATATTGGCTAAAAAGAGGAGCAATATGAGAGAAAATGTTACACCATAAGCAGACATCATGGTTCTTGAGACGCTCTTGTTGTGTCGGATTTGTATTTAGGTTTGTGGTGTTGCCGCAAAAGCTGATGAGAATTTGGAAGGAGGGTGAGATGGATCTTGATCTTCTCTAGGGTGGCTTTTAATTTGCTGTATCATAAATAAGCTTCAATGGGTATTGATGAGCTGCTTTTAGGTGGCGTTAAATTGAGGGATGGAAAATGGACAAGTGGGTTTTGGGTTCAGGGGAATTTGTGAAGAGAGGAGGGTTTGTTGGTTGCATTTTGGCATTGTGGAGGTGAGTTTGAAGGACATGTAGAGTGTATACACCCTCTCACTATCATCTCCCAGTGGCAGCATGAGATGCGTTGGTACGGAAGGGTTTTTGGGTTCCATAGTACGGCTGTCTCACACTTTCTTCTACCAAAGTCGTGTTTGGATCGGGTACAACCTTTTTCAGTACATGGAGGCCCAACCCTAATTTTTATTTGACCGATTTGTATGAGATCATGCAATTTTTAATAAATTTCTCGCTTACGAAACAACCTTCAATCATGGTTTTAGATCTCGCGATATTAGGTTATCTAAATTTTAGAGAAATTCGTTCGGCTTAAGAGAAGAAAGTTGTAGAGCCAATTTGTTCTAGATAGGTGAGCTGTGCATCTTAAGCTGTCCGGATCACACCACCTAATAACAAGGGATATACATATGTCCTAACTCATATAGAACCCAGACTTCAAGGGTTGGGTATCGACCAGGGTTTTGAATGTCCAATTCCGACTCTCGACTTGACAAGGGTTTTGACTTCCAATGAAAACCTACACTATCAAAGTTTCGAGCTGGCTCGAAATATTGGATGTGTGTTGGGCTTTTATGGCTAGAGTCCAAGTGTTGGATTAGAGATTAAGCAAAGGAGATCCATTCTCAGTCTAAATTCTAAATCTGAAAAAGTACCTCTCTTGAACTACTCATGCATCAACAATCCAAACAAAATGGGCATAAAACAATGAGAAACAAAATAGATCATAGTAGAAGGACCTAAAACCATTGAAACAAAGAAGATGTAAAAGACAAATGGAGAGAAGTGAAGACCAAAGAAAAAGCACAAGAAAATAGAATGGTCTCGCCCTTAAAAGCCAAAGATCGTAGTTCTCAAACGAGCAATCAAAAAGATTCAGAAGAATCTGCATGCTTAGGCAATTGAATGGGGTGACAGTTTCTCATTTTGAATCTATAAAATCTGAATTTCATATGACATGACACATCGCAATGTACTAGCCCTTTTAATTCTTTAAGTGAATACCTTTATGACAGCTGGAGAGAATTAGTGAAACTAGCATATTCAAGGGCCTATCGGCCAAAATAACCATAAGCAGCTACGATATTCTAATTTTCTTCCTCTTGACCGAATAGGTAACCTTTTAGCATACTCATATCTTTATCTTTATAGACACTCAAGCTTTAGGTGATTGAATGAGAATAGATAAGGGGCTCATTGACAAGAACTCTATTTTTTAAAATAACTAAGTTTACCATATAATGACATGTTCTCCCTGTGTATCTTACTCACTAATTCGTTGACTTACACTTGTACTTTATTCACTTGTAAAACATGTTGAGTATGAGGAGGAGGAGGGAGCCTTTTTTCTCGAAGGTTCAGGAGGATTTGGCGAGATTTATATTTGAAGAGATAAACCACAATTTGTCCAATTTGTTGATGTCTGGAACGACAGGAAATGCAACTGATTTCATAAAGTTCCCGTTGTTGGTATACCTTCTCTAGTGTAACCCTACTAGGTCGGATTGTTCTGCCAATATTGAGGCATCTGCCTATAGAGTTATCGAAGATTGTAATCTGACTTTTGATGATATTTATTGGCCACCGTATTGGGATATCTCTATGCCCGCTCAAGCCTCACCCCCAACACTATGAGGGTAGTGTAACAAGGTCTATTGGGGAAAGTGTAGAGTTTGCACCAGGGTGTGCTATCGATGTGGACAACCAGGGCACTTTAGCAAGGACTACATAGTTAAAGGTGTAGCGTCACAACAAGGAAATGCATATAACTAGGGCTATAAACAAGCCAAGTTTGGGCGAGTTGTACCTATGCAAGCTCGGCTTGTTTAGTTTTAACTCGAGTTCAAGCTCGAGTCGAGCTTAAGACAAGTATTAAAAGTTGGGCTCGAGCTCGACTAAACAAGGAAAAACCTTGTGTGAGCTTGAACTCGAACTCTCCTATTTGTCGAGCCGAGTGACTTATCGAGTACTCAGCTTGGCTCGACTCAAGTGAGATTTTTAAAATTTTCTGATTTAAGTAAAAACAAAAAATCAGAAAGAGGTGAAGATTGAGTTCATGGCGATATAGTTCTTTGGCTTGTCTTCTCAAGCTTTCTCTTCTAGTTCTCGCCCATTTTTGAAGGCCGATGACCTTTATTTCTACTCTTTGTTTCGATAGTCGGTAGGGAAAATAGAGATTTGAAAGTTAGCAAAGTTGTGTGGGTAACATGATTTACATGATTTATGTGTAACAATTCATTTCAGATTTCACGGGAAAGGAAAAATGAAGCTTGCAAAAAGAAAACCAAACAAAAGAGAGGAAGAAAAGTAATGAAAGAAAGAAAGAAAAGCGAAGGCATTATGGAAGACAATTAATAGATGTGGACTTTGGAAGATGGAAGGGTTAGATGTGGTGAAGAGTGATGGGGAAATGTGAATTGGCATAGGGAAGAGAAATGTTAAAGGAAAAAAAATGTTACAAATTTACAATAAATAAAGAAAGTTCGCATTTATGGGAAAGTGTGTTCAATATTATTTAAGATACTTATAAATTATAATATATAGTATTACAACATAAATGATTGTATATACTTTTAATTTATAATATATATTAGGGAAAATTACCTTTACCCCATCCCCCCAAAGTTTGAATCAATTTTCAATTCGACTTCCAATGTTTCAATTTTTACAATGCACCCCACCAAAGTTTAAATTTTTTTCAATGTGGCATATTCGTTAGTCACAGTCGTCTTCTTTGACGGAAATGTGATAACGTGACTTGCACATGATCACTTATGTTGATGCCTTCCCCAAAATGCTCCCAACCCACACGCACATCATAACCCCAAGTCCATGTCTTCACTTGGCTATACTTGGACCACTTCAATTAGTTTAAGAAAATAAAAGCAAGCTGACATTCAAGGGTAGACGCAGATGTGAGTGATAGTGGATCTAGGGTTCTTACGGCGAAGGAAAAACGATGAGTACTACCTCAAGTCCTGGTTCATAGCCTGGTTCCACTCAAAGCGAAGCTACATCTTCACCACAATGGCTTTAATACTGTGAGCGGCCAATGATTGTGAAAACCGCTCAAACCGAGAAAAATTTTGAAAGGAGGTTCGTGGGTTGCGAAAATTATAAGGCAAGTTTTGTACTTTAATTTTTTGTGTGTACTAGATGATGAGTATTGAGAATTTGTTGTTTGTTTTGTGTTTGATCCGTTGCGAAAAATAATTTATTATACATTTTTTATTTTTTAATTGTTACTTATTTTAATTTTTGTTGTGGGCTCTGTGTTTATGAACTTGTTTGTTTTGTATAAGGTAATGTTGTTTGGAGTTGAAATTTGGTTATATTTGTTTCTTCACGAACAATGCGTTTATTGTTGGGATTTGATATGGCACTTTGTTACTCAGCAACTATTGATTGTGTAGGGTTACATTAATTGTTGAAACACTAGAAGTTGGTGATTAATATTTGTTTACTATTTTACAAATTAACTGAGATTGTGGTTTTTTTGAATGGCATAATCCTAAGTTGTGTGAAAATGGTAAAAGGATGGCAAGTAGTTTATGGCGAAGGGACGAAAGCTTGTTAGCATAAGCAAAACAGTGTGAAAGCATGGTTGAAGTTGAAGTCAGGAAGGTGAAGGTAGAAATGTAGAAAGAAAATCTGTGTGTGAATGTAGAAATGGAGAAAGGAGCTCAACGTATGAAGGCAGGACTGGATGAAGAAATTGCCTGGTATCGTAAGGAAGTAGAGATTAGAGAGATCAAACTCCATGCAATGAAGAAGAATTATCAAACGATTCTTGTGTGTTACTGGATAATTGGTTTAAGAGTCTGTTTGGGATTGTATTTGAGAAATATAACTTTTAAGTCAAAAAGAGCTTTTGGGCAAAAGCTTCATTTTTAAGCTTTTGCTAAAAGTGCGTTTTGGCCATTTTTAGGCTTTTTGGACCCTTAAAAGCGCTTTTAATTTTTTTACCAAACGAATGCTTTTTTCTTTAGACGAACTTTTTGAGTGTTAAAAGCACTTTTAAACTTCTCAAACGCAATCACAAACATTCCCTAAGTGTTATGTGCTTGTTTTTGTTTGGATACACTCCAAGTGGTACGTATGAATGCAAAGTTGGCCGTATAAAGTTGGACTGAGGTGTCTGTAATTTTGGTAGCATATTGCGATTTTTGTGTTTATGTGTAATTTTGGGAGGACAATGTGGTTTTTTGTGCTTATGTGTAATTTTGGGAGCACAGTGTTGTTTTTTGTGCTTATATATAATTTTGAAGCACATTGTGGTCGTAATGTAGTCTTTAACCAAACATGTATCATACTCTATGATGTTTGTTATTTGTAATAAAGATATTAGTTGCTATATCAATGTGTGTGCGTTTATGTGAACATGAATTAGTATAGATATGTGTGTTTGCGCATAATGAATTTATAAGTGAAAGTGATCATTTTTAAGAGTAGGGTTATGTTTTCTTTTCTTTTCTTTTCATTTCTTTTCCAATTTGGCAACAGGTTTGAGTCCAAATTAGTTTAGGATGTTATTCTTAATAAAATTAGAATTTGTGACGAAAATTGATAAGCTTTTGAATCCACAATAATACTAGTACCAAAATTATGTAACAATAACCACAATAAGGTATAACATCTCATTTACCTATTCCTTAGTGATCCTTGAAAACCCACCTAAGTTCTTAAAGTAACAAACATGTTTTAAACCTAGGGGGGTTATGAAACATAGCCAATACAATTGAAATTGGTATATTGCCTTTAACAAATTGTACAAAATATCCTTCAATGATCCACGCACATGTCAAAATACAAGATATGTAATCATTGTCACAAACCAATACAAAATATGTCCATACAAAAAATGTCCATACACATTAACAAATTCCATACAAAATATGTCCAGATACAAGATATGTAATTCATTGTCACAAACCAATACAAAATATGTTGATACAAAAAATATTCATACACATTAACAAATTTCATACAAAATATGTCCATACACAAGATATGTAATCCATTGTCACAAACCAATATAAAATATGTCCATACAAAAAATGTCCATACACATTAGGGCTTCCATACAAAATATTTCTCTATACACATTACATAAAAAAATTAAATAAAAAAAGAGAGAAAAAATTAAGTCAACTGGATGTCCATGACATTAGGGCTTTCACTCTGGATTCAACCATTTTCTCTTAACTTCCATAATTTCAATTCCATTATCTATTGTTGTCACAATACGTTTTCCTTTCACTTAGGCAACAGTTCCAGATGCAGCTGTAGTACCACTGGATGCAACTACAACACCCATGCTTGCACCACCTTTGCATGCATCACCTCTGGTTGCATCACTTCTACCTCCACCACCTCGAACTGCACCACCTCTGCCTGCAAATTCACCCCTAGTTGTAAGTCCTCTATTTGCATCACCCCTAGTTTTAGGCCCTCTATTTGAAGGTTCACTTGCAGCAAGGCTCTCTTTAGTGAGAGCAATGTGTACATGGCCAATGTTTATTATAGGAGCACTACAACAAATACCTCTAATCCGATCAAAATGACGAGTCCTTGTTGCAGGACCTCCAGTGACCATTACATAAATTTCTATCTCTTTTGTGCCAACTATCATGCCCCATGCTAGAGGTAAGATAATTCCTACACCAGGTCCAAGGGAGTGAGTTCTTTGTCATAACCAAATCCAGGTGGAGGTGTTACTCCTCTGTCATCAGCAAATTCAGGTGGAGGTGTGTGCTCTTTTTCATCAACAAGATTGTGGGCATCCCTTGCATGTGGAGTATGTGCAGACTAAAGTTTCCCCTTACTCTTCTTCAAACAAAACAAATGATACAAAAATAAAATAAATAAATGTTAGTAAATACTTGTATGTTAAGTTATTAGTTTATAACAAAATAGATATAGTTAAGTATATAATTAAGTACCTTCAATATAGTGCATGCCTATGGACCACCAGCGATCCAATGTATTATTCTTGTTGTTCATGTCCTTCTTATTCTTAACAAGACAATATATATATATATATATATATATATATATATATATACACAGCATTGGTGTCAATGCGGGTAAACAAAAAAAAAAAAAACCTTAAGTACATTTACTGCACTTGATGACTGTGGACCATTGCCACTAACTTTCTTTGTCTAAGCTTTCTGTTAACAAAAAATATAAAACAAAAAAATTGTAATAATCATATGTGCCCATACCCCCAAACTTAAATGACACATTGTCCCCAATGTGTCTAAGTAAAGGAAAGAGTGTACCCGGGAGATGGTCGACATTATCTTGGAAAGCATGGCTCATAGCACCCCCAAACTTGAAGTGAAGCACACTTGTCCCTGCAAAATAAGAAAACATAAAAACAAGTAAAAATGAACAAAACTAAAGATAAAAATAAAAAACAAAAAAATAAAAAATAACTTAAAACACACTTAAACAAAACAAAATAAAAGGATAGACTATGGGGTGCCTCCCATGAGCGCTAAGTTTAACATCTTCAGCCAGACTGTGGTCCTATCTCAGTGATGTCCAAAAGTAGATGCACTAGATGGTGGTGGCAACCGGCTGAGAATGGACTGGATCAATTCTTCTAAGGTGCCGAGGCGTTTGTCCATCAATTCTTTATTTTCCTGAGCCTCCTTTCTTTGGTCACATAACTCTCTCCGAAGGCCCGCTATTTCTTCACTTAGTGAGCGGTTTTGTGCTTCATGAAAAATGGTTGGGGCCTCCTCCTTAGCTGCCTCTGGCCCAGCTGCAGGTTCATCTTCGCCATCGGCTCAGCCTCACTCGCTTCACCACAAGATGCTGGTACTAGAGGTACCCGGGGCATATGGGAGCAGCTCTTGTTCCATTGGCGAATGCCAAATATGGGAGTAGTAGTGACTGGCTCATCAGCTGCGGTGCCCTTGATGCCCTTTTTCCGAAGAATGTACGTGATTAGGTATGGGAAAGGCAACCCCCATGAGTGAGTGGACTCCACTCCTCCAATGTACACTCCATTCCAAAATTTATGAATTTGGTTCCAAATGATGTTAGGAATGGAGTACCATGCATCTTTGTGGAAAGCGTAGAGGGTCTGGAGAAATTGATCACGCCTTTGAGTTTTGTGTCCCAAGGGGAAGGCATTACGGTGCAATACGGAGTCCACAAACCAAAGCCGTTGAGCTAACTTGGATCGGCTGCCGGCATTATGATGGGCATTGGCATATTTCCCTCGGCGCATGTCCTCAATGATTTCCGCCACATAGTATCGGAGAGGTTGCTCGGCAAGATGTGCGGTTTCTGGAGGATTCTCATCATTGCATTGAAGGGCAGCGGCAATGTCGGCCCGTGTCACGTCAACAACTTGGCCTTGCACCTTGGAAGAGAGGACTGCCAGCCTGTCACAATCATGGGATAGGCAGGCATAGAACTCGATCACCAGCTTCTGGTAAGCAGTGGAGGTGACCAGCTTGAAAAGTTTCTTGAGCCCCCTTTGCTTGAACTCGACGACCGCCCATTGAGTCGCCTCATGGTTTTGAAAGTCTTCGCGAATGGTGAAGGTGGTCTCAAACAGCAGCTCTCACTCTTCAAAAGTAGGCGGGGGAGAAATAGCTTGGGCATCGGACCCCCGGGAGGATGAAGCACAGTTTCTTGGCATTTTGTGCTTGATTGGGCACTTTTGTCGAACATCTGGTGTGCGTTGGAGATAGCCAAACTTGCAACACAAGCCAACACTGCTCAAAACCCCCTGCAAAGAAAAGAAATTTCCAACATAGAAGCAATATGGGTGGATGAACACCCACAATTGCAAAAAGATTAAGAAAAATTGGAGGTTGGGGGAGTGATCGGAGATGTGCTGTTGATGGGAATTGGGAATGGGTTGTGTGGTTATGGTGGTGGCCGGAGGGTAGAATGGGGCCGTACAAGTGCAAATGTGGTGTGGTGGTGGTGGTTCAAGGCCGGTGACGGTGAGGGAAAATGGTGGTGCTCCGGTGACGTTTGAGTTCAGGTGATGGGGACTTGTACAGCAAAGGAAAGTGTGAGGGAGAATAGGGGGAAAGTGACCTAAAGTAGGTCACGTGCCTTGCTATTTGAGTGCGCTCGATCGCATTCGGCCAAGGATGTGTGTGTGTGGGTGATGTGTGCTCGATCGCACTAACAGAATGCAATGAAACCACAAGTAGAGACCTGCGCTTGATCGCACGCAAGTTGCGATCGATCGCAGTAACAGAATGTAAAAAGAAATGACAAAAGACTTGAAACACTAAAACATCAAAGTAAAATAAAACACAAAGGGAACCTAAAACAAAATATAAGTAAAATAAAAGAAAACAAAAAAGATATGCTATGGGGTGCCTCCCATAAGCGCTAAGTTTAACGTCTTCAGCCAGACAATGGTACTTTAAACTTGAAGCACCAATCTTTCCTTTTCTTGCACCAAAGGGAATGGATCTTTTCTGTTGCAAGATGCTTCTGAGTGTCTATAGATCGGGGAGGACCACTTTGAGTTTTCTCCAACAGTTTCTCAGGGAGGGAATCATGAACTGGATAATACTCAAGGAATTCATCTATCTTGATGTCCTCAATTTGCTCATCACATAGCCCCAACACACTTCTCTCTTGGATTCTTAGTAATTCGGGAATAGGATCTGATGTTGAAGAAGTCTCAGTGCTCTCTTCTTTTTCCCAATGTAGCTCCTCTAGAACCTCAGTTTGCTCATCTTCTTTTTCCACCTTGTTGTTCTTAGGAGTGGAATCCAATAAGGCCTCAGCTCACTTACGTATCATGTCAAGGTCCAGATCAAATTCATATTGAGCAAAGTGCTCTTCCAATGGATCCTCCAGACTTGGCTCACTAAACATCTTAGCTTGCTTGACGAACTTGTCAAGATCCAAGTCAAACTCAAATTGATCAAAACGCTCATTCAATGGATCCTCAAGACTTGGCTCATTAGAAGTCTCAGCATGCTCAAGTAGCTTGTCCAGGTCTAGGTCACCTCCAAATTCATCAAAGCACTCTCCCAAAGGATCCTTAAGACCTGGCTCATTAGAAGTTTCAGCATGCTCAAGTAGCTTGTCCAGGTCTAGGTCGCCTCCAATTTGATCAAAACACTCTCCCATTGGATACTCAAGACTTGGCTCACAAAAACTCTCCGCAACAGTTTCTTGTAGACTAGCATGGGCTTCTTCTAACGCATAATTCTTCGGAGGAGGTGTCTCTTCTTGGTATTGTTGAGGTGGAGAGGAATATGAATAGTCATATATGGGAGATGGTTCCTCTTCACGAACTATTATCTTGAAAATAGATTGCTTCAGACTGGGACTAAGACATGAATATGATTGACCATAGAACTGTGGAGATGACTCATTTTCATGAAGTTGTGGTACTTGAATTCCAAGAGCTTAAGCTTGCCATGAGAGATTGGATTGTTGGCTCCATGTTGGGTTACATGAATTAAAATAGCGGTCGTTCCCCGGTCTAGAGAACGATGTGTCCTTATGCCCAAAAATTTTATTTGAAATCTGCCTTATTGAAGGACATTCTCTAATATGGTGATAAGGGTTGTGGCATAAAGAACATGGGCCACGGGGTGTTGGAACGCCTCCCTACATGTGTGAAAAAAAAATAAAACAACAAAAAGTTAAAATAAAAAGGAAAATAAAAACGAAATTTAAAAAGAAAACTTACTAATATGCAGATTCGATTGACCCTGCATGAAACAAAAGAAAAATCAGATCCATAGTTAGTGCAGTACTGTGCTGCTCTCTGGATGTGCGATCGATTGCCTTGGTTGGGCGCTCGAGCGCACCTCCAGAGGCAAAACAGGAACTGCGGAAAAAACTAGAAAAATAGAAAAATTTAAAAGAAAAAAAAATTAAAGGAAAAAAAAATTCCAAACAAAATCCAACAATCCCCGGCAACGGTGCCAAAAACTTGTTGTGCCAAATACTACTTAAATTAATAAATAATATTTAGTACGTTTTAACTCACAAGTGCACAAGATCAAACAATATTATAGTGCAGCAAGTACGAGGTCGATCTCACGGAGATTGTTGATTTGATTTAAAATTAATTAAAAATATCAACTTGTCACTGAATTGATATTGTGAAAAAGGAAATAAAAAGATAAATGAAAAAGGTAAAGACATGGCTTTGATATCCACCATTAATTATATTTAGATAATATGTCAATATGCCAATATTTTGATCATGTTATAAATATTTAATGTTTGTCAACCTAAGGGCATTGATGTCTACTCCTTAAGCTATTGATTTTCCTAAGCAACGAATTAGGCATGAGTGTCTACTCTAATTCTTTTCTTTCCTAAAGGATTTAGCATGGATGTCTACTAAGTTGTTCTTTAAGAAAGCATAAATCTATGGAAATCGACAAACACATGAGGCCTAGGGCATGAGTGTCTACTCCCGGTTCCCCATGTTGATTAACCCAAGAATTCGGTGTGGATATCTTTTGTTACTTTTATTAAACCCATGACCCGGTCATCTAAATTGATTTAATTAACTAGTCCATACCATATGCATATAATGGTCAGTCATATACATATGAGGAATTAATGAAAACGGGAATTAATCATGTTAAATATCACAACATGATCATCACAAAGGCGCCAATATTGAAATATTAAATAAGAATAACTAGGGTTTCAATCTAGCCCTCCTAAAGAGTTAGTTACACATAATGAAAATAAAACTAAAAATAAAAGGGAAAGAAAGAACCGAACGGTAGCCTCCAATTCCTCCCCCCAAAGTTGTGCCTCTTCCAAGGATGATTATTCTTGAGGTTTAAAGGTCTATTTATAGGCTCTAGAAGTCCTTGACAAACTAGTAAACTCAGGAATTTCGTAGGGTTTTAATCCTATTACAATTGGGAGTTGGGAAACCCTAATATGGAAATAGTAGCATTCTGGCCGCAGCTTTGATGTGGCACCAGCGCGGGGGTGCACTCGATCGCAACCCGCATGCGCTTGATCGTAGGTCTGTGATCGATCCTGTGTGTGTGGCGCTTGATCGTAGATGGCCGTTTCATGCTTTATCTTCTCAGGTAGTGTGCTCAATCGCAGGGAACCTGCGATCAATCGCACTGTCAGGGGCTCAAACTTTTCTCATTTTCTCTCATTTGAGCCCAAATCTTCCACATTTACTTCATTTTCTTCTAAAAGCCTACAAAAACAAGGAAAACACAAAAAGGAACTAAAATGGTATGAATTAACTAAAACTAAAGGATTAAAACATGTAAGTTAAAGGCTAAAAATATGAATATTTTAGCACTTAACATTGCATCAATGTCCCCAGAGGCAGATGGTAAACTTGATCGAACCCGAGCCAGAGGAAGGGTCCGAGAATGGAGATATTAATACACCTGAGTATGAGGAAGAGGAGTTGGCTGACGCTGATGAGGGAATCCCACTTTCCTGATCCTTAGTAATTCAACGTTTACTCTTGACCCCGAGGCAAGAGGATCAATCTCAAAGGCACAAGATTTTTCGTACTTGCTACACAGTCAATCAGAGGGTATGTGATGTGATTATTGATGGTGGTAGCGGGGAGAACGTAGTGTCTAAGGAGATGGTTTCAAAGTTGGGTTTGAAAACTGAGAAGCACCCAACTCCATATAAGATCGGATGGATCAAGCGGGGAACTGAGACACTAGTAACCGAGAGATGTCGTTTCACATTTTCGATCGGTAAGCATTACTTGGATTCAATTTTGTGTGATGTTGTGGAGATGGATGCATGCCACTTAATCCTGGGAAGATCGTAGCAGTTTGACGTGGATGCCCAGCAGCAAGGAAGAGCCAATGTCTACACTATCTTTAGGGATGGTCGGAAGATAACATTTCAACCCTTACAAGAAGTCGAAAATTCTACTCATTCCAAGGGAAAGCCGGTCCTCCTATCCACTGGATCAAAATATATAGAAGAAGTTAAGGAGGCCCAAGACATCATAGCATTGGTGACCGAGGGAACCCCGGGCTCCATCTCACAAGAAGTTCCCGAGATAATGCGACTGATGTTAGAAGAATTTCAAGACATCATGTCTAAAGAGATGCCCGAAGGACTGCCGCCCATGAGAGATATCCTGCACTATATTGACTTAGTGCCAGGAGCAAGTCTCTCGAACTTGCCACATTATCGAATGAGCCTAAAGGAGAATGCTATTTTGCAAGAGCATGTAGAGGGGTTAATTCGGAAGGGACACTTGTGAGAGAGTATGAGTCCATGCGCAGTACCGGCCTACTTGTTCCGAAGAAAGATGGGAGTTGGTGAATGTGCGTGGATAGCCGGGCAATAAACATGATCACAGTCAAGTATCGGTTTCCTATTCCCCGAATAGGTGATATGTTTGATATGCTATCTAGGGCTAAGATTTTTTCGAAGATTGACTTGAGGAGTAGATATCACCAAATCTATATACGACTGGGAGATGAATGGAAAACTGCGTTCAAGACTAAAGAGGGGTTTTATGAGTGGATGGTGATGCCTTTCGGCCTTTCGAATGCACCAAGTACTTTCATGCGACTCATGAATCAGGTACTGAAACCTTTTATCGGAAAATTTGTCATTGTCTATTTCGATGATATTCTTATCTATAGTCGCAACCCGGTGGATCACATGGATCATGTGAGGAAAGTGTTGGAGGTCCTCCGTGAAAATAAGTTGTTTATCAACCTAAGGAAGTGTAGTTTCATGATGGATCAGTTACTCTTCTTTGGATTTGTAGTCGGTGCCAATGGAATCCGAGTGGATGAAGAGAATGTGAGAGCAATCCAAGAATGGCCCATGCCCAAGTCAGTCGGAGAAGTAAGAAGTTTCCATGGGTTAGCAACTTTCTATAAAAGGTTCGTTCGAAATTTTAGCAGTATTGTAGCACCGATCACCGAGTGTATGAAGAAAGGAAAATTCAATTGGGGTGACGAAGCCGAGCGAAGTTTCTCAATTATCAAAGAAAAGCTATGCACAACACCTGTACTTGCCTTACCTGACTTTGACAAGCTGTTTGAAGTAAAATATGATGCATCAATTGTCGGGATAGGAGCTATGTTATCTCAAGAAGGGAAGCCTATAGAATTTTTTAGTGAAAAGCTCGGAGAAGCAAGACAAAAGTCGTCAACATATGAGTTGGAGCTTTATGCTGTCTTGAGAGCCCTCAAGGTGTGGGAGCACTACCTGATCCAACGAGAGTTTGTCCTCTATACCGACCATCAAGCATTAGAGTTCATCAATAGTCAAAAGAATATGAATCGGATGCATGCTCGGTGGGTTTCTTACATCCAACGGTTCACTTTTTCTCTCAAGCATAAGTTCGGAAAATTGAATCGTGTAGCTGACGCTTTAAGCCGCTGAGCTACCCTGCTGAGTGCTGATCACCATGAAAGCTTAAGTGACTGGATTCGAGTGCCTAAAGGAGTTATATGAGGAAGATGAAGATTTTGGTGAAACCTAGAAGCATTGCAAGGCGGAGCAACCAATTTCTGAGATACATATTCATGAGGGGTATTTATTTCATGGGAATCGGCTGTGCATTCTGAGGAATTCCTTACGGGAACAAATAATCCGGGAATTACATGCTGGAGGTTTGGGTGGTCATCTGGGAAGAGACAAGACTATTACTCTGGTAGAGGAGCAGTATTACTAGCCGCAACTGAAGAAAGAAGTAGGTAATTTTGTCCGACGATGCCAGACTTGTCAGGTCGCCAAGGGGCAAACCCAAAATATGGGATTATACATGCCTCTACCAATACCAGAAGAACCGTGGGAAGATGTATCCATGGATTTTGTATTGGGTCTCCCGAGAACCCAACAAGGATCAGATTCTATAATGGTAATTGTGGATAGATTTTCCTAAATGGCTCACTTTGTTGCTTGCAAGAAAACATCTGATGCTGTTCAAGTGGCTAATCTATACTTCCGAGAGGTGGTTCGATTGCATGGAGTCCCAAAGTCTATCACTTCTAACCGAGACACCAAGTTTTTGTCTCACTTTTGGCGAACATTATGGAGGCGGTTCGACACAGCATTGAACTTTAGTAGCACGAGCCATCCGCAGACGGACGGGTAGACAGAAGTTGTTAATCGAACTCTAGGTAATTTACTTCGATGTATTCCAGGTGCTAAATCGAAGCAGTGGGACCTGGCTTTAGCTCAGGTTGAGTTTGCCTACAATATCATGGTGAATCGATCTATTGGGAAGGCACCATTTGAAGTCGTCTATGGGAGAACTCCGAGACTTGCAATAGATCTACAGCTTTACCTAAGCTACCCGGTGCAAGTGTGGCAGCGGAGCATTTAGCAGAACGGGTGAAAGCTACCTAAGAGGGAGTTCGTCAGCATCTAGAAGAATCCTATGCTAAGTACAAGACGGTAGCAAACAAGGGTCAGCGATCGAAGATTTTTCAAGAAGGAGATCTTGTGATGGTGTATCTACGCAAGGGGCGACTGGCGACTAATACTTTTGGAAAGCTGAGGAATAAGAAGTATGGTCCATGCAAGATACTAAAAAGGATTAACGACAATGCATATGTCATCGATCTTCCAGAAGAAATGGCGATATCCTCAACATTCAACGTGGCAGACATTTTTGAATATTTTCCACCAGAGGAGTCAGAACTTAACTCGAGGACGAGTTCTTTTCAAGAATGGGAGACTGATGTAGGACATGTGTGTCCCCACCCCCAAGAATAAATAGTTTACTTTTAATCATTTCCTTACTAGGAGTATATTTACTTTTCCTATTAGAATTATGTTTACTTTCCCTACTAGGATTATGTTTACTTTTCTACTAATAGAGTGTTTGGGATTGCGATTTTAAAAACGCAAATTTTAAAATCGCAAAAAAATCTGCGATTTCCATAAGCTGATTAAAGGGTGCTTATTTGAAAAAGTGCGAATTTAAAACAAAATCACGATTTCTATTAAAAAGATATTTGGCGCAATAGTTACCTTTTTTAGAACGGGATTGAAAAAAATACCAAGAATACCCACCTAAAATATACTAAAACCCTTCTTTTCTCTTTTTTTTTTTTCTTCATCCTCTCTGTCTTGTTCATCCTTATTGGTAATTTAGTCATGAAACCGCAATTATATGTTAATGTTATCCAAACACTCAATTGATAAAAAAAATACTTTTTAGTATGTTTTACCAAACGCCTGTGCGATTTTAAAAAGTAACGATTTTAAAAACGCGATTGTTAAAAACGCAATTTTTAAAATCGCACTTATTGAAATCGTACTCCCAAACAGACCCTAAGATTAGATTTACTTTCTCTACTAGAATTATGTTTACTTTCCCTACTAGGATTATGTTTACTTTTCTACTAAGATTAGATTTACTTTCTCTACTAGAAGTAGGTTTACTTTTTCTCTAAGGATTTCTCTTCTATAAATAGGCTAGCCTATTATGTAAAACACAATCATTTGAATTATTATCAAATCAGAGAATTCTTTCTCAAATACTCTGCGGAGTTTTATTTTTCTTTTAGCCTGCGGGATTGTTTTATCTTTTGGGTAGAAGACGAAGACGCTTCTCCTTGCAGAATCAAAGACACTGCTCTTTAATTAGTTACCTTCCGCTACGTCACATATGAAATATGAAATAGCTTAAGCCTTATTTTTGTCACTGCTCAATTATTTGTACAATGTTATTTTTGTGAATGATTGTGTCACTTTCTATAAATGATACAAAGTGGGACCACTGCATAGGCTAAGTTTTGTTGGCAATTTACTTACTAAGGCTTTGTTTGTTTCGATGTAAAATGTTTTCCATCAGAAAATATTTTTAGCATAAAGCAATTTCCTAAAAAATGACTTACTGGAAAACATTATTTTACGATGTTTGGCACGTAAAGGGAAACCACAAATTATATATATATATATATATTCAATTATATTAAACTCTAAATTACGAAAATGTCCCGATTAGGTCTTAGAGGTGTCCTAATCGAGTCTCACCGGGACGTGACCAAGACCCTTGTTGTGCAAATTTATTCAACTCCTAAATGCACGAATCGTTTGTAATATAATGTTTTACAAGTGTGAGGTAGATTCCACAGAGAATTGTATTCTTGAAAGAGCAATTTAAATCTAAACTAATTAAATCATAATCTAGTTCCAAAAGGGTTTTGATTTTGGTTTTAAAAATTAAAAAACAATCATAAACTAATTAAAATAAATTAAGAGATAAAATACTAAGGTTTGAGAATTCACACTCATCAAATCATAACAACATACTTCCATGTTTGTCAATATCAATCTGAAGTTCTCACAATTAAAATCTTAGATATGTTTTACTATGCTTCAAACAATTAATCAAAATCATCCCATGTATCCATTCATTGCACAAATCACAAGAGGAATCCAATATTAATTAAATCATCAAATGTATCCGTAAATCATAAAAGATATCCAATCTTAATTGCAACACCAAATGTATCAGTAGAACAAATCACAAGGGATATCCAATTATTGAAGAAATAAAATCAAGCAATCAATTATGTGAAATTATCCTAAATCATCAAGTGTATCCTTGAATCACAAAAGATATCCAAGAATCACTCCACACATTGAAAAAAAGTAAAACAATTGAAATAGTAAACCCAATAAAATCAGATAAATAAATACTTACATGAAAGTATTGATGTTCTTCATCGGTGAGGCTTCATCGCCAACCTTAGTTGGGAATTTAGCTTCACATAAAAATAAAACCTAAATCTAAAGAAAACCTAAACTAAAAAGAGAAAAATTGTAGAATTTTGCTCCCTAGAATTCTATATATTTTCTTGAATGCAAAGAGGTCTATTTATAGGCTTAGAAACGTCCTAAAAGCCATATTAAACCTAGATAATTCGAAGGTCTGTCTCCCAATCAAAATAAAAGTCTGAAATCAGACTAGGATTCGTCCAGATTTGTGTTCTTTAATTGCAGGAAAATTTTGGCATAGTAATCATCCGAATTAGGAAAATCTTATTTCACAGTGAACTGTATTACTTTGAGTTAGCTTTCCAATGCCGCATGAATCATTTCAATCCGATATTTGAGCAGAAAGTTATGATCAAAATACTAAGACGTGTGCAGAATCTGAATTTGAATCCAATCTAAAATTTTATCCAGTTTGAACTTTAATCCAATCTGATCTTTAATCTGATTTAACATTTTCTTGGATTTGGTTAGACTTAACCACATCATCTACGTCTTTTCAAAGTATGCTTTCTTCCAAACTTTGCATTTTTCCTTTTAAAGTTGTAGTTTTTCTTTAATGACCTACAAAACATTAAAAACACAAAACTAACACAAAATATTAAATAACGACACAGCTAAATGATTAACTAATGTAAATAAAGGGGTCTAAATATGCAATATTTGGCATGTATCAACCCCACTCAAATTTTCTCGGGCCCGCTCGAGACTTGCCTAGGACCCCACTGAGCCCTTATCGGGACCCCGCTAGGACCCAACTGGGAATAGACCGGGACCCAATCAGGACCATGACGGGACCCCGCCGAAACCCAACCGAGACCAGACCGGTACCCAACCGGGACATTTTTGTAATTTGAAGTTTAATATGATTGAATGAATATATATATTATTTTCCAAGAAATCATTTTTCAAGAAAATATTCTCAAGGTCTCGATCATGTCTCGGGCAGGTCCAATGATGTCCTAATCAGGTTTGTCGATTTGAGAATAAGATTTTCAAACTCGAAAAATTGTTTACGGTTTTCAAAAATATAAACCAATTTTTGAAAATTAAAGAGAATTTTTGGTGAAACGGAAAATATTTTTGTTGACTATTATTTTACATCGCACTAAACACCCAAAAATATGAAAAATATTTTCTTGAAATCATTTACACCAAAAGAAATGGAGCCTAAGTGGTGAATGTACATGATTTCCACTCGTAAAACAATGTTTTACAGATTAGCCAGCGATAATACTCAAAGAGAAGGTCAAAGGTAGTTACAAGATTACAAAGCCCACCCTAGGGAAATTAATCCTCTCCATTTCAAAATCTCTTCATTTCCTCTAGTTAGTGCACTTAGAAGGGCAAAATTGTCTAAATTTTTTTGAGGTTAAAATTTTTGGACAACACTACCCTTCTAAATGCACTAACTCAATGAAACATAAGGGATTTGAAATGGAGAAGATCATTTTTCCCGCCCTATAGCAATGTTATATAGATATAAAGTTGATAGTTTACAAATGTATTGGTTTGTATACTTGAGTAACAAAAGTAAAGTTGTAATGCATACATCTATAAGGCCGCACATTGACTGGATATCATTGTGTTACAGGCCTTTTCATATTAGGCTAGTCGTATTAGTTTTATGTATAAGGTTTATATTATGTTAGCATAAGTTGGCTAACCCTAATGCCTATCCAACGTAGCCGTATCAGGGTTATAATATTATTTCAATAAGAGTTTTTGTCCGACTCAGCCCTAATTCTCTTATGTAATATATAATGAATCATCTATTTAAAGTGGTTATACTAAGAATAAAGACACGAAAAGAATTAATCTCAAACCTTGTGTTTGAAAGGTATAAGTTCTCTTAGAATATAAGATATAGGTTTCTTTAAAACCTAATTTATCCCGTTGCAAGCTCTAGCGAGTTGGGTTGGTACCTAAATTTATCAATTGCTCGCAAGATGTCGATTTCAATCACAATTTGTTGTTCTTGGTCTCTGGACCAATTTGGTCTGTTTCCAGTTGTTATCTTCTGTACTTGCACTGTTTCTTCTATGGACTTGGAACTGCATTGGGATTCCCCCTACCATTGGTTTTTGTCTTCGTATGCTGTTCTCAGTGTTTTCTTTGCTTTTCTTGTTTGGTGTTTTCCTTGTATCCAAACAAGTGAAAAGAAAGCCTATACCCTCTCCTTTCCTTTTTCTCTAGGCTCCTAATCATAGTGCAAAGATGAATCACGACCAAGATAATTCATGATGTTGACTAGGATCATGGACTCACACACTTTGATTAAAAGTGATATCATATTCACATCCGTTAATAGTATTATTCGTTCATTAAGATTTGAAAAATAATCATCTATATGAAAATATACAAAATAGAGTTACTAAACCAAATCATTGAGAATATTTTCAATATTTTGCCCAACTATGCTCGAGTACGCCAAATATCTGAGTATTCAAGGGATAGGATTGAAGAAATAATGAAAGAAAGTGAAGTAAATTGAAGGAAACAGTATACTAAATAGGGTTTTCTGAAGGCAGAAAATGAAATTATTAGGGTTGTTTTGGGAGAAATTGGTGTCTACGAGAAGGGATTGATGGGGTGCTGGAAGACAGAAGTTTCCAAAAACAATCACTTTTTGCTTCCAAAAACGATGAAGTGGAGATAATGTTCATATCATAAGTGGTAATTATGGGTATCTCTCCCTTTCTCCTATATTGAACCTTTGTGCATATTTTGTTGTCTTTTGAGAATGAAAAGGCATAAATTCAGAGTTGCAAACTACTACCACAATTTCCAACGCCGCTTCTAAAAAGAAATATCTCTACCACCTAGTGATAGCCTATAAAATGATGCAGAAAGGCAAGATTGAAAAAAGTAATAGCAAATAGAAGAAACTTCACAAAATTTCAACAACAAACTTCACAAAATTTCAACAACTTCACGCGTTTTAAAAATACCTCCAAAGTTCAAAAACAGAGTATTGAACTTTCAATTTCTTTAAATTACTCAATTTCATTAGAATTTTATGTTAAATCATTTCAAAAATTCTAAAATGCCCCTATTTTTTATTATAAAAAATTGTAAAGATTCATGCGTTTATTTTTTTTATATATATAAAAGCATCTTTGCAATTTTTATTTTTATTTTTTTATATAAAAAAATATGGATATTTTGAGAATTTTGACAAGATTTAATAGAAAAATTATAACGGAATTGGGTAATTAAAAAAAAATTGAAAATTTGATACCCTTAATTAAGAGTTTTTAAAGTGGAAGTTCATGGAGATTTTCTGAAGTTTTCCCTAATAAATATTTTGTGTTCCTGCTGCATAAACAAAATCTCAACTGATTACTGAAATGCAAAAGCAATCCATGTTTGATTAAGAAGGCAAAAAAACAGAAAAACAAAAACAAATCCTTGCTATTCGTAAATGGATTGGCACCCACCTTGTGTGAATTGCATAGGAACTAATGTCCAGAATCAATCAAAGAAGATACACGTCGAATTCTCAGGCTCATTAAGCAACAGAATACCATACAACATTAGTATATCCAATGAGTCAACTAAATGCACAAGTCAGACAGCAAGAAGCCAGGTTGTCCAGAAAAGTTTAATACAAGTAATGTCAAGGTTTAATTAGCTCATGAATGAAAACTGACAATTTCAGAAAAGCAAAATGTGTATTATTTCTAAATAAAAATCTAAGCAACAAATTCTGGTGTTCAAGTTCTACCTGCTACAATTTCTTCAGGGAGTTAGTATTAGACCGGTGCGGCTTCAATGTTGATCCGTATTTTCTACCGACAGATCTGCTAATTCAAAGAGCCTCCTGCAAGGACAAGAATTCAAACCTTGGCTTTGCGCCACGAATACTGCAGAACCAAACTCTTTAAAATCAAACTCTTTAAATCCAGTTTTGATTGCAGATGCAACTTGCAGATTGAACTTGGGAGACAAGGAGAAAGAGGACGCTTGAGGTATGTAAACTTCGAAGAAGTCGTCTGGTGAGGACATGAGTGACATCTTCCACTTCATTCTTCTGTCTCCAATTCTGAAGTTCAAACCAAAAGTTGGCCTCATTGATTTCTGCAAGATGAAACCTATCCAGCAACGTAATTAAGGGGAGAAAACATATAAAGATGATCCTACATATTAAAAATCTAATAAGATAATTTAAGGAAAAAAAAATACTTAACTCCAACCGGAATCATTATTGTGTATGAAAAGAACGGAAGTGGATATTAAAGGACTCTTGCAGAATTCACTGAAATAGTAGCAGTAGTAACAAGAAGCTGAAGATTGGGACATGATGATAATAATGATTACAATGAAGTAAATATCCATGCAAAACAGACGGCAGAAATTTAAGCATTGTGAGAAAGCAGGACGTGCAGACATTTCAAACCTGGCCTGGGCGACCACAATGAAGAAGATTCAAGGGAAAGCCAGAATGAGGCTATCAAAACTTGCAAAAAAAAAATGTTTTACATAAAGTACAGGGAAAAAAAAATTACACATTAAAATCAGAAAGATCAGCTTTCGGGCAGATGAAATGTTCACATTGGATTTTACCATATGTGACAATATTTGCAGATTTTATACAATGCAGTGATATGAAATTCAGGAGAGTCAAGTCTGTCAACTTGAATCCACTTTCAGCAGAACAGAATCGACTTGACATGAACTCTGTACATCTCCAGCAATGGGAAATGAATTTACAGATAACTCTTGTTTAACCTTCAAAAGATTGTAAAAAGTAAATAACTCATGTCTTCAGCCTTCTGTGTCAATATTATCGTCCCCAGAAGGCATCTGTCTAGCCTCTGATAGTGAAAGTCGCCTGGGCTTTGCCGAGCCTGCTTCAACAAGTGCTTCTGATGACAAATTTAATGCAGCAGTTCCTGATGATGACCCCAGCAAACGTCGGACAGGGGCATCAGCCGAAGATGATGCAGACATATTATATGTGAAAATTCCCATAGGGTGATCAAACTTGCAACTTGGACCAAATTTGCAGATTCCATAACGAGAATAGAAGATGCATATAGGCTCTCCCTGTTAGAAATAAAAGAGTGACTCCCATCAATAACCATTAAAATAATCAAAGTTGTACTACAGCACAGACAAACATGTATGAAACAACCTAAAAAAAGGGAGATGGAAGTTCACAAAACCATTTTTGACTTTGGACTAGAAGTCTCTCCCAACAAATAAACGCAATTTTTCACACTATACACTAACAAATCAAAAAGAAGTTTCCAAGAAGAAGGATTAAGGGAACAAGAAAAATCCAGTTCAAGCTACAATTAGGAACACACATACAATCTGAAAAACCTTCCACCCTAAGGTGCCCAATTGGCCTATATAACAATCGAAGACTAGGAACTCGTTTAAGATGGTGAAGAATAGGAATCACAACATCCCAATGTGAGACCCTAGGAGCTCCCAATAATTGACTCACTATTTTTACTACATATGAGATATATGGTCTAGTGACAATGAGATAATTCAGTATTTTAACAAGACAACAATGCCTTCCTGCATCTCCAAATAGCTACCTTCCATCATTCAATAGTTCATGATTTGGATCTGTAGGAGCATTAATAGGTTGACATATGAAAAGGCGTTTTTAACATCCAGTTGAGATAATGGCTAGTTAAAATTAGAAGCAATAGAAATTAACACCCAAAGATCTTGGCAATTGGAGTAAAGGTATCCTCAAAATCAATGCCATAGGTTTTAATCATGACTTCAAACGTTTCATAGAATCATCAAAACTAAATTTTGTTGCATATATACATTTGCATCGAACGATCTATTTCCCAGAAGGCAGTGGAACAAGATCTCACATCCCATTATGATGGAGGGCATAATAGGTTACAATTATAAGACACAATCAGGAATACTAAGAACATCATTAGAATAGCTGCAATGAGTTTACTTTTCTTTATGTTATTCTCACATTTATCATAATTGCAACTTTACAAAATATTCTAAGGCTTTAGGCATGGTAGAGAGGATTGAAGGGCTGTTTCAAAATTTATGAATGCTTAAAACATTATGAGTGTTATACATTCAGGTATAAGGCTTTAAGCATAGGTGTAATGCAAGAGACAAGCTGCAACAAAGTTAAGCTACTGGACTTCACAACAAAGCACATCCATCACACAATCATGTGAAGGCTGGACAAAGGCCTCAAACAGATCATATTCAATTTGCAAAGCCCAACTAGTAATTGCCTTACATAATGGTTAGAATTATCTGCAAATTGTTGTGTTTGTGATTTCCAAATATGATTTTAATAATTCAAAGAAAAGGAAGCAAAGATGCCATAACAATTCAAATCGAATAAGGTTTAAACACTAAAACAACCAAGAAGCCAATTCCATGCCACTTTCAAGGCCTCATGAAGTCAAATATCTGTTGCATCTTCAAGGAAACTTCTGAAGTAAACAATAAACAAAGACTGAAGACACTTGACATAATCTAAAATACTGATAATGAAATAGAAGATAGAAGTGTGCACTGATAAGATAACTCACCGGACGTAAAGGAAGGCCTATGGGACTCAAGACACAGTCTGGAGCAGGAATTAGTCTTTCTCTAGGATGATGGAACCGACAAACTGCACCAAACTTACAATCACCAGTCTTCATGTAAAACTGGCATTCTGGCTGGCCAGGTCTCTCAGGAAATACATTTTCCCTTTGCAATGCATAGAACCCTACAGGGACAGAGCCTGAACGAAATGGAGAAAATGTCCCTTGAGATCCTGCATTAGCTGGTTCACCCTGGCGTGAAGTTCCATAAATCTGACTGTTTCCCAATGATTGCTGCTGGGTCTCTGAAGATGAGACTGATCCAAGCTGACCCTGGAAAGATACCATCCCATAATCATGTTGGAAATAGTCAGTGCTCACAAGTTTCATGACACACGTTAAAAAAAATAAAAATCCTACCAAAAGTTACTAATCGTCTGGATGTCATGGAAATGTAACTTAGCTGTCATGGAAATTTAACTTAGCTGTCATAGGCTACTGCAGCTATTAACACAAATTAACCTAATGGCCACCAACATGTACTTGGATCAATCCCTAAATAAAATAAGACCTAGAAGTTTAACTAAATGAAAATAACTCATCTTTACTGACAGGAACAATTCAAATAAATACTAACTTTCATAAAAATCACATGTACTTATCTCCTGGTATATCAACTTCTACCGGATCCATAAGATAATAAAAGATTTGTTGGTGGTTCACCTAAGAGATCCAACAGAAACTTCTGATGGGAGTAAACTTTTCAGCTTTTAGGGTGGCCTAAAATTTCTAGCACTTCATACACGATTGTGAATTCAACATGTGTGGTTTCACATACTTTGGCTGATTCACAAAACTTTTGAAGTTCATTTTCCTTTTGATAAGGACCACATTGATGCATCCAAATCGGTTTGCTGAGAAAATATGGAGAGAAAGAGAAGGCTATTTCAATAATACATAGCCTACCTCAATTTCTATTACACATGTTGAAAAATATATCAAACTGACTAAAATACCCATGTGCACCAAACTGACCAAAATACCAATATAACAAAATCCCAACAAACTCTTCTAACAAAGCAAAAAGCCTAAAACCTAGGCATTTAGTGTTAAAATAAAAATTAAATGATTAAATTCATTACTTTCTATTAGCTTAAACACTGGCACAAGTGATGATTTAACACCAAGTACCTAGGTGTGCGAGTAACATTGATCCAAAATTTAATGCAACTTTCCCTTGAATAAAATAATATAATTGACATGGAAATTAAAAGCCCTCAATTGTATCCTTCGTTCCCATAACTTCCATCTGATGAGTAGCATCTCACAACTTCCACCATCGCCAGCACCTCTCCTTGCAACAAATAACAACTCCACCATAGTTGCTGTCACCCCACCACAACCAACTTACGTTAGGATTCAGATGCAGCACCAACCCAGATGCAACATAAAGACTTGAGTTCCAGCCACCCATTCCTTTTCTCCCAATTGGAGAGAAAATGTATAACCCTATAGGCCCCACATAAATCATTTCTCTCCACATTTTCCATTTAATAACCAACAAATGTAAGAAAAATATTCCCCCCACGACCCCCTTAATTCTTTTTCTTTTCCCTTCCCACCAATCAGCTTACCTAGTTTAGTTGTAAATGTAAACGAGTATGCAAAACGTGAATCATAGCATTTTGTAGGAAAGGGTGCAGAAATGCTTACACTGTATGCATTCCACCCAGGAACTGACACCACTCCCTGAGGCAGAAGCATTGGTGCATAACTCGAAGGTCCTTGCCAGCGTGGACTAGGAATAAAAGATGCTCTTGACCAGTTTGTAACTCCTCCAGGGTATGACTGCTGACCAGGAGTAGTTGGAGACTGAACAGTTGGATAAACAGAAGAACCACTTAACGAAACCATCATATTAGTTGGTTGAGGATGGTGGAATTTACAAGTGCTTCCAAACTTGCATTGCCCAGTTCTTAGATAATAGGCACATTCAGTCTCATTCTGCATGCAGAAAACACAAAAGAAGAAATAAGAACATAAAGTTCATCCACTCTGAGAAGCAGAGATATAACTAGAAAGGAGCAATTCTCATTTCAGACGTTTAATGGGTACTTACAGGGCTACAACATGCTTGAAATAAAAGGCCAAAATATGTGAACAATTTCAGAATAAATTTTCCAGTAATGAGTCAGTTACGCAGCTGATGTGGACCCAATACAGATAAAAACAAGAATGAGGCAGAAGCTGATAACTAATTGTACAAAGTCATACTTATATGAGTGAAAGGAAGATATTAAGTTTACCGGGCGAAGTGGATAGCCTAAAATATTTAACGAAACTCTTCCAGCAACCCCAGCCTTGTCTCTAGGATGATCAAACTTGCATGTGGCTCCAAACTTGCAAGTTCCTGTCTTTAAGTAGTACTATAGAACAGATCAAAGCAGAATATTAGTTGGCCAAACGATACAAGGAAATTGAATATCTAACACATTTTAAAGCCACAAGACTCACATGGATAGGGCAAGTTCTGCAAACAAAATCTAGAGAAATTGCATAAAATTATCAACTATCTAACCCAACTCAGATTTGGAGTACAATTGGTCTCCTATACAAAATTGATTGATACACAAGCCCAGAGTCTCCTGATATTTAAACATGGGTGTAAAGTAAGTTAAATTTCTTTATGAAGATCTTCAATAGATAACAATCAAGGTACTATTTCAAAAGAAGTAATGGGCTAAAGTAAATGAAAAAAGCAATATAGCAAGAGAAAACTTTTGCTATGTACAGTTTTCCCCATTGCGTGTGAGCAGATTTTCATTTAGCCTTACCAGATAAATCTCACCTAGTGTCCAACATCCAGCAGGCAAAATCTCTTTTTAATCCTGCCAGAAGGCAAGCCTAGTTCATCATATCTTTTTAGATATTTATATACAAAATGGAGGAAAAAGAAAACAGATAATAAGCCTTGACTTCATCAGAAACAACTTATCCATCTGGATGAGTATTATCATACATTAACCGAGATGAGTAAAATTTTTCAATCAAAAGTGACCAAGAAATTCAATATCCACAGTTGATTAGTAGTCACAATTAAAACTGGTGGACTAAGCACTCCAATCAATGAGTGCTTAGCGTTGTGGATGGTGTTTATAAAATCATCTCTAAAGTCCTAACAAACAGGCTGAAAACGGTGTTGGAGAAAATTGTTTCCAGGTCTCAAAATACACTCATCGGGGGGGGGGGATCCCAATGTGCTCAATAAATTGGCCCTAGAGAAGTCATACAATCATGTTAAATGGGAGTCCGAGGAGATGTAGCTTTAGGAAAAAATGGAAAGCATGGATAGATCACTATATTTCGACGGTGTGTTTCTCCATTCTTGTTAATGGATCTCCCTCCGGTTTCTTTAGTAGGTCCCATGGCCTGAGCCAAGGGATCCTTTATCTCCTCAATTGTTCATGGTTGTCATGGAGGCTTTGAGTAGGATGGTGTTTGCCACAGTAGATAGGGAGTTCTTATAAGGTTTTTCAGTGGGGTCAAGGAATAATGGTGAGCATCTAGTGTCTCATCTTTTATTTGTGGATGATACATTGATCTTTTGTGAGGCAAATCATGAACATTTTTATCATTTGCGTTGTCTCTTCTTATGTTTTAAATCAGTTTCAGGGTTGAAGATTAACTTATCTAAATCGGAGTTAGTCCCAATTGGTAATGTGAATGATGTAGGAGGTATGGCTCATATCCTTGGTTTTAGGGTGGCCTCTTTGCCAATGACATATTTAGGTCTTCCTTTGGGAGCTCATATAAGACTGAATCAATATGGAATTGTATTGCTAAGAAAATAGAACACCATTTGGTTGGTTGGAAGATGTTTTATTTATCTAAGGGTGGTAGGTTGACACTAATTAAAAGCACTCTCTCCAATCTTTCTACTTATTATTTGTCCCTTTTCCCCATCCCCTTTTCAAGGGATTTCTTGTGGGGCTAGCTAGTGACGAGTTCAAGTTCAATTTCGTCAATTGGTCGAAGACTTGTTCTCTAACGTGCCCTGGTGGCTTGGGCTTTATGCCCTTGAAGGCAACTTTTCTAGAATTGTTCAATATTACTCGCGGTAAGGAGCTTGATTGCCAAATCATATGTAGTTTTCCAACGACAATCTTCGGTGGAATATATTATTTACCAGACCAGTGCATGATTGGGAGGTGGACTTGGTCACTTCGTTCTTTGATCTTTTGTACTCTCTCATGTTGAGACAAGGTGGTGGGGATAAAATTTGTTGGATCCCCTCCAAAAGGTGAGCATCTGAAGTAAAATATTTTTATCATGTGCTTTGCACTCCCACTGGAACCTCATTTCCTAGGAGGAGCATTTAGATTTTTTTTTTTTAATGACAGAAAACCCCCAAAGGCAAAGCCACTTCGTGTACCCACCCTTGAAGGATAAACCCTATACCCGTGTAATGCACCCCCACCACATGGATCAGTTAAATCTAGCTTTCACCGTGAGTGTGACTCCAAGGAGTTGTTTGCACCCAATAAATTCAAATCTTAGACTTGATGATTTTGCCACCAAAGTCTAAGGACTTCACCACTTGAGCGTTGGGGTTAGGAGCATTTAGAGTTATACAGCTCCTTCGAGAGTGCAAGTCTTTACGTGGACAGTGGTACTAGAGAAGATCTTAACTTTGGATAACTCGAGGAAGAGGAACGTCATAGTGGCGGATTGGTGATGTATCTGCAAGAGGAGTGGAGATACCATATATCATCTTCTTCAAAACTGTGTAGTGAGAGAATTATGGGTTTGATCTTCTGTCTTTTTGTTTTAGAGTGGGTCATGCCTAGAAGGGCGGTGAAGTTGTTGGCTAGCTAGAGAGGTCAGTTGAGAAACCATAACATTATAGAAGCTTGGAGGATGGCCCCTCTACGCTTAATGTGGTGCATCGGAAAAAAGGGTGGAACGCGAGGAGCTTTGTAAATTACGAGATTACGGTGGCTGAACTAAAGACCCTTATGTTCGAATCCCTTTATGCATGGTTGGTGGCATACAAAAGTCCTCACTTTCTAGTTTTACTAAATTTTTGGACTTGTGTTATTCTTTTTCTCCCTAATTGGGGGATCTCTCTTAGTGTACTCGGGTTACGCTCTTCTACGCTTTCAATGAGATTGATTTACTTATAAAAAAAAAAAAAAAAAAAAATTGTAAATAACATTAGCCAATCAACTCAACAACCAGGACAGGTCTTGTACTCTGTGAAAAAGTTCCTATTCAGCGAAACAAGATTAAGATGCAAAGACATAACCAAAGTGATAACAAGTACATCATCAACATCTGAAAGAGTACCCAAAATCATAACATCCAACTGGCACCAAATCTGCCAGATTACCCGTTACCATCACAATCCATAATGTGGTGTGGCTTGAAAAGATATATAAGCATGTTCACGACTTCATGTCAAAATCAATGAGTTTTCTCATAAATTATTAATTGTACACACACACACATAAATATATTACACGTGCACGCACACATACACAAATTAATGGCACATTAAAATCAAGTAACATTCTAGAAATAACCTTAGTTTCGTTATTATAAGATTACCATAAACTTTTCCTCAACTCCAACACTCTCATATCCATACCATTTACCCCCTATATGTACGTTAAATTACAATTTTTATCTAAAAGTGATCGTATAATTCCAATTCTTTTGTCAAAAATATAAAAAAGGTCAATATCATCAATTACATTTCCGATTGATAGAATCCTCTCACACATACCAAAGTGTAATTTTGGACAATACAAGAGAGGTCAATATATTTTTAACCTAAATCCAAGGGAAGTGACTATTTTGCCCATTTTTATTTCCCATGAACATATTACTTATTTAGAAAAAAAAAAAAAAAAATCCTGCAAAGAGCATCTACGAAGAAACTCTCAAAATCCAGAAAAACATGCATACATGTCATCTGAAATTTTTCTTTACAATTTCCCGCAAAAAAAGATTTATGTTCCATGTTCACGCAATAAGGTACCCGATTGACCACCACAAGATCCTTAATTCAATAAAAATACTTGCATCTTTTCATGGATTCCACTCATGCAGTTCTGTTAAATATATTCTGAATGCACCTTAACTACAATACACATTTTCTCACAACCCCTACAATAAATAACACCTCGCTCTCTCCTACCAACATATATGATTTTCATTTCCTATTTTCCTCATATCGGGAATGCTATTTTGGAAATTCCACTTGTTTAACAAAATACAAAGCCAACCTAAGAGAAGGAGACTTTTCCTTTGCATGTGTCTATTTGTGCATGCTCCATCTGTTTAGACCTTCTAGCTTTCTTAATTTAAAGCATCTATCCTAACAGCTCATGCTAGTAGGTGGGGTGTCCTAACAAGAACAGATACCCATAATCAAGCACACGCCCAACTGAGGTGGATTTCCTTAATGCCTTTCTCACCAAAACTGAGACAAAGATAAATAGTCTTGGAATGTGGAGCCAAAGAACAAACAAATAGGGTTCTAATGCCATGTTAGAGCATCCAACCAAAAAACTTGTTTTCTAGTAGTGTAATTCCCCGGTCCCATATTGGGAAGATGAGTAGTCCACAGAGTGGTGGCTTAGAAAGACATTCATAGGTACTAGGTCCTACATTGCTCACTTACCAAATGAAAATAGACTTTATAAGTGATTCTAAAGAAGCTCTAAATTGACTAGTCTTTTTGGGATAATAACACAGATGTAAGTAGCACTTTTCTATGGGTCATTACAAGTAGGTGGAGAGACCTAACAAGAACTTATCCCATCATCAAGCATTCGCCCAACCAATGTAGGATTTCCTTAACATTATCACTAGGGCTTCTTTGAAACAAATTAGATTAAGACACCATTTCAATAGAATGTCAACTTCACATCAATTTGTACCTTTTATTAGTGTTGAATTATCAGTTATCTCGAAAGTTTAAGCTAATGAGAAATGGTGAATTTAATTAATATTCTAACACTTAGAATCAATTTGTGGAGAGGTAAGAAGAAAACATTGCAACACATACTACATGTGACGTGCTAATTAAGTCTCTCTTGCAAAAGATAGGCTTTATTCATGAGTCATGACAAAGCTAATAGAATGACTTGTGATAATCAAGCTTTACATTTAGTCAAACAACCTAGCATTTAATGAGCCAAAAAAAAAGTGAAGTTAATATCAACTTTTAATGGAAAACATAATAAAATTATGAAGTCAATTTGGGATTTTTTTTCCCCCTAAGGGCTTAGGAAAACTTCTAAGATTTATGTAACAAGCTGGGTATGACAAATATCTAAGCCCCAGGTTGGAAAAGTATTGAGGACTAAACGAGGTAATTCTAATTCCTAATCCCCCCACCCCTCCTCTCTCTCTCTCTCTCTCTTTGACAGGGCCTATACCAATTTTCTAGCTTTATTTTTTTTTATTAATAATTCAATCTTATTAGAAAGCGCAAAAGGGCACAACTCAAGCACACAAGAAACATACAAAAGAGACCCCCAATTAGGGAAGAACTAGAAGAACACAAATCCATAAGTTCTAAAAAACTAGAAAGACGAGGTTGTGAGCCACCACCCAAATATAAAGATATTGGGCATAATAGTTTTTAACTCCAACACCGACCTCTCACAATTTTCGAAGGTCCGAGCATTACATTCTCTCAAAATACATCACATTAAGCATAGAGGAGCCAGCCTCCAGGTTTCTAAACTACAACTACTTCTAAACTGACCTCTCCAGCTAGGCAACAACTCCACCACCAATTGGGGCATGACCCACTCTAATCCAAAAAGACAGTAAATCTAGCCACTTTGCACTGGAGCAGAAGATGATCTATGGTCTCCTCGCTGTTCTTACACCTGCAGCATCAATCCATCACCATGACATGTCTCTTTCTCACGTTATCCAAAGTACCAATTTTCTAGTTTTCTTGCCAAGATTATTGCTTATGTATACAACTAGGCCAAATTTTAGAACTAATTTTACAATGAAGTAGATCATTTCATGTCAATACTGAGTATGTAGAGCATACAAATGAAAGAAGCACTTATGTCAATCTTATGGGAATACATGCCTGACATTCTGGTTGCCCTATTCTTTCAGGAAACTCCCCCTTCATCCTTGCAGTGGCAATAGCCTAGAATAAAATATAATGTAGTTAGTTAAGTTCAAAAAACAAAAATCAGGTCAACGAAAAATATTATAACATGAGATTCAATCTTCTCATGGAATGGATTCGACAACAAATAACACTAGTATAACTGAGCAAAAATGTATATGAAGTTTACTAGCTGAGTAAAAACTTACATGAAGTACACTTTTTTCTTTTTTTTTTTATAAGTAATAATCCAATATTATTTAAAGCATAAAGCGCTCCTAAGTACACAGAAAGTAAATCAAAGGAATGTATTTTTTTTTTTTTTTAGTACACTAAAGCCAGAGGAGCATGTAAATGCCTGCTTTTGTAATCTTCCATGTATAAAGAAACATGCTTCACACGCAAAGTCAGCATCTAAACACACTGGTTTGAGTATGTGCAGGAAGTATACTAGCAGAGGAAGCAATGACATTCCTCTCATTTCCTACCCCTCTTGATTTGAGTGTGCCTAAAAGTTTGACCAAACAATCTACTTGCATCAAGTATATTAACTGTCCTGATCATAATCTAGAGCGCAAAAAAAAAAAAAAAAAAAAAACTATTATAAAGGTATTTTTTACTTTCAGTCAATTTTAGAGGCAGGCAATAAGAAACAAGATGACAAGAGATAAACAAGAATAAAAGAACAAAATCATTTGATAGCAACAACCATAGAGTGCAATGATTCCTGTCTCTACAGCTTAATGCACGTTAACTACCATAAGAGATTCTATGATGATAACTAAAAGGCATCAAAATGGATAACCTAAGAATCTCAAAAAAAAAATATATGAAAGTTATTTCACTTATATATTGTTAAGTTCACAAGAATGTTTCCAACTATGCTGCAGCTCATACCAGCTTCCTGTTAGGAGGATGATTAAATCTACAAGTCGCCCCAAATCTACAGAGGCCAGTTCTTATGTAATAGGAACAATCTGCCTCCCCAGGACGCTCAGGATACAGCCCAGGTTCCATTGGTTCACCTGATATCAAGTTCATTTGCCACATTGCATCTGAAATAACAGTGACGTATAAGTTTATAACATATCTAGTGAGAACTTGCAGACAAAAAGAAAGGAAAATAGTTTCACAGCGTTTATTCATCCAAAATCAATATTCCTGCAATCTCCAAACCTTTGTTTGGCACACTTAGACACCTGAAAGATAAATTATCAGTTCAATTTTATTATGAAGTAAGCAATTTTAACATAACACCACCCCCCAAAAAAAGCAAATATCAAAGGGAAGAGCTAGGAGGTCTAAGTCACATATGATATAATAGTAGGCAAGTAAAAGCCTTCTTTTCTACCTTTCCTATTGGAATTCCTAACTCCCAAAAATAAATAAATAAAGATAAAATTTCTTTAAGTATCTTTCCCATCCCATTTGCATTTATGGGTTAAATCTCTATGTTTCCCGTGCAAAAGGGAAGAAGTACCACTTGGCTATATAGGGAAGAAGAGAAAAAATTTCATTTAATTGCTCTAGATAGAAAGAGGGGAAAAGAACAATATACACAATGCTGCCAGATAAAATATATGCTTCATTCGATTGTAAAGAAAAGGGTGTTAAAAGGAAAGAAAGTCCCAACAATTTCACTATTTAGAACACTGGGCTTCAACAATTACAACTAGACTAAGGCACATCGACAACCATTTAGCTTTATTATTATGAACTTTTCCTTTTCTGATCACACAATCAACATAAATCATAATATTCTAAATTCTAATTCTCTTTTTCATTTTCATTTTTCCTAGCAGTCACATTTGTAGATGCCTATAGGGTCATCATGACTTGCCCTCAATGATTATATATCGTATTCAGAGACTCAAATTTTTTTACTTAATTTAAGTAAGAGGGAGATAATCAAATCTTTAGTAATATATATGATTGAAGAAACACTTCTTATAATTGCCACTTGAATATCTAAAACAAATAATGAACCTTATTGATCAACAAGTAAAAAAAAAAAAAAAACTTATTTTCCTTTCATCAATTGCCACCCCAACCGACTGAACAATAAAATAATATATAATATCCACAAACTGTACATGATTACTAAAATAAAGAACTCTTAAGTTTTACTCATATCAACCAAAAAGAAGGATAAAAAAAAAAATCAAAATTCCATGTTAGTAAATCTCAAACTTATCCTAAAAAAAAAAATAGAACGACAGACAACTAGAACCATTTAGAGGAATCCCAATAAACCTTGTCCAAAATTGAAACATAACAAGAAGATACACAAAAAGAAGAGAATTGCATAACAAATAACAACACAAATGTCAAAATTGATTGAAGTTCGTCTCTGTAATCATGATTCTGCTATACTACTCTATAATCCTCGAACAAAAATACTCTAGAATTTAAGTTTAGCAAAGCAAACATATAACCGAAAAAAGCAATTCAATTGCATTAAAGGAAAAGAAGAATCGAAAAAACATGAAGACAATATCAAAAGTAAGGAACACAGACACACACAAAAAAAAAAAAAGTAAAATAGGAATTTTATTTTTTATTTTTTTAATATTCTTCCATATATGAAAACCAAAATTAAGAAAAAAGAAGAAGTTTCAACAATGATGCAAGCAGGGGAAAAGGGCAAAAACGACAATTCACCATCACGAGACAAGCATCAGTCCCAACAACCAATGTAGAGCATTTCCATGCGCAAGTGAATCAGAAACACAACCAGTACCACCGAATTACATTACAGGAAACAACGGCAACAAAAAACAAAAACAAAGCAGGAGTTGTAACGCATGCACATTCAAGGAGACCTTCGTTCAAGGACGACGGTGACATCGAGGCTCCCTCGGTCACGGCCACCGCCGCCGCCGCTCGGGACATCGGAATTCCGGCGTCGAACTCCATCGCTCCATCACCACCGCGGTCTCAGTCTACCACTCCCCACCGCAACTCCCATTACCCCAAATCCAATCCAACCCAACCCAACCCAATCACCACCCACCACCACCACCACTCCAACGCTCCGATCAACCAAAACCAATCACAAAACCAAACCAAACAAGAATTCCGTTAGAGAGAGAGAGAGAGAGAGAGAGGAAGAGAGAGAGACAGAGAGGTAAGAGAGAGAGGAAGCGTTCTCTTCTCCCCTCCACAAAAACGAGAATAAAAACCAACCATCCAACCAGACAAAAGCCCCCTAGTCATCTCTTCCTCGCTTTTTCACCCGCGTTTTTGAGACTGAGAAATACTCCCCCACTCGCGGATCCACTAGAACTCGCTTTCCTACTTGCCACGTTCGCCAAATCAATGATAATTGCGGCTATTTTATTCATTTTTCCCTTGACTTTGAGACTGACAAAACAGATGCTTCGCCACGTGGCCCATTCAAAACGCGAGTGTTGGCGTTTCGAACGGGTTGGGAGTGACGCTGTGGCGGAACCGGATACCAGAAACTCGGACCGCTTCTCTTAACTGCTTTTACTATTTCCAGGTATTTTTTTTCATACATTCCAGATACTACAACTATTCTATTCTCTCTCTCTCTCTGTTTTTTCCTCTCACTTTTTTGTTTTTATTTTGAGATTTTTTTAAAGAAAAAAGATATATAACTTTTTAGAGAATATATGTAATATGTAATTGTGTTATTTAATAAATTAATATATATAATTAATATGATGTGGCTACGAATATTCGTTATTGATTTCTTTTCTTATCTTTATGAGCGTTGATCCAATAGCTTATTTTCATTATCACATTATTAAATTATAAAATAAAATAAAAGTTATATAGCAGACAAAAAAAAAAGATACGTGCCCGTATAAATTTGATTTGTGGTCCACGATCAAGAGCATGGACTATAAAATGTGATTTTCTAAGTTACCAAATGAAATTCAATACATTGTTATACGATTGTTATATAATTGAGATAATATGTGATAATGAAAATTAGACTTTAATTTTTTATTATCATGTCATTATAATTATATGACAGTCGATTTTATAAATAACATTAATCTTTTAATGAAAAAAAAAAAGAAAAAAAAAAGAAAGGATTATCAGAAGTGAGTGGCTATAAAAGCTCTGTTTGTAGTCTCTCATAGCTTGGGCGTAGGCAAGATTCAAAAAACTCATAATTAAGTAACCATCAATATATGATTTAAAAAGCCATTATTATATTTCGTCCTATGAAACTTACTTCCTCAAATCAAGCACTTAAAATCTGTTAATAGATAACGACCTCGTTTTGGTGGATTCAATTCAAGATATGATCTGGGTCCCACCAACTTACCAGTCCAAAAATATGACAATTTTACCCTCTAAGTTCTTGAAACCCTTCCCTCATTTTTCTCTGTTTCAAAATTAGTGTAAACAAGGATTTCTACCCTCCAGCGGCCTCTCACAATCTTAATGATTGTACTGCACAAGGCGGCTTCCTTAGCGGTGGTGAGGCTTTTGTTTGGCAAAGCCTTTCTTTTCTTTTATTATTACTATTCATGCATAATTTTTCAAAAAAATTAACATTAAAATATTATAATTTTTTCACTTTTTATATCACATTATTAATTTTTTATTATTATTCAAATAAAAAAAATCACTACAAAACAAAAATTTTTTATTTTTTTATACCAAATATTCTTACTATTTTTTAAGTCTTCATGGGGTAGTTCATTCGGCTGGGGACCACGCCTTATGAAGCAGATGTCACTAATTCAAATCTCCTCTTGTGTGGACATGTCATAAAATAAAAATTATCTTTTCTATTCCAGCGTCTATGTCAACTTCTACGTTTCTTAAGTGGCTTATTTGACCGCAGATAAATCTCATTCTTATTATGGGTGTATTCGACATTGCGATTTAAAAAATAAAAAGTGTGTTTTAAAGCCAAATCGTAGATAAAGATGTGCTTTTTTAAAAATGCACAATTTTAAAGGTTAAACTACGATTTGAAAGGTCAAGCCGTGATTTTACCAAATACTTAACTGCGTTTGTAAAAATTACGTTTTCAAATTATATATTTTAAAATCATTATTTTTTAAATCGCAAACCCAAACGACCCTACATTCTCACCCTTTTTTTTTTTTTTTTTTTTTCCTTTCTCCCTTTTTACCCCATTTGTAGTGGAAAAGATTCATCTCTCGTTTGCTTGTAATGACTTTTCTTATTTCGACACTTGTATTTTGTTTGCTTTTTTTTGAAATGTAATTTTTAAAAAATTAATAATAATGAAATATCGTGTATGAAAGTTACTTCTATTAAGATGTGGTGTAAAACTTCATCTTACAGCTTTCAATAAAAATTAGACACATCAAGTAAACATACAAATTATAATGGACACGAAAACGCGATATTCTTAATCCAAATTAATTTCATGAACTTTTTCATTCATTCTAATTGAATGCTCAACGTCCACCATCGAGCCCCCAATGTAAAAGTCTCGAAAACTAACCAAGACAATGATTCCAATAGCTTTGTCAAAAGGTATTTGTGAAGAGAAGTGAAATTATTTAGTGTACGTAAAAGATGATATTATTTTTTGGTGTTTCGAGCTAAGATATCTGTTTTTTATTGAAAAGTGCAAAATAATGGATTTGGTTAGGTGCAATCAACGCTATAAGTTAACTTAACTTTTTTATATTTAAAATTAAATTTAAAACATTACAAAAAAATAAATAAAAAAAAGTTATGTGCTCTCCTGATTCGAAGTGAATATTATTTTTTTAAAATAAAACAAAAAAAAAATAGTGACCTTAATTTCTCTCACTTAATTTTTTAAAAATAATATTAATATCGAACCAAGCAGACATTAAGAAAACACTACAAAACACCTATCATTAAAATAAATAATAATAATAATAATAATATGGTACGTTATCTAGAAAAACAGCATTGTCCCAAGAAAACATAAAAAAGCAGAGTTGTTCCATCAAACGTGAAACGAAGTGTTCGTACAAATCGAATGGGAAACAAAATCCGATATGTACGTTCTCAGGCAGCAAATCTAGTTGTGTAGTTGAAAGTACAATTGATACTTTCAATTTGTTCCAAACAACTACGTTTATTCCAAGAACACAAAACTATTAGGACTTGTATATTGAAAAGGAGCCACTTTTTTTCTTCTTCTTCTTCTTCTTTTTTTAAAAAAAAAATGTTATAAAGGGGACCACTTGGGAGGGCAAAGTCCAAATTCTTTTCCTTCTTTCATTTTTTATCTGTTTAATAAGAATTATATATTATTTTGACCTCCCTCAAAATCCACTTGCATACAAGAAAAACACTCTTTTGTTTTTATCATTCTTGAGTTTTCCTTCACATTCTTTTTGATCATGTAAAAAGTATCTAATCCACTAGCTTTGGGGTGTAATAAGGCAACACCTAATTTACTTGTAAAATTACACATTTATTTTTATATATAAACAAGAACTTTTTTTTATACTCGATTGTGAGATTTATTTACTAAATCTTATACTTACGCAATATTGACGACTTGTCAAATTATCTGTTTTAATAGGATTTTTTAAGGGAGGAAGCCAAGAGTCTATTTTGCAATATCATGTTTGATTGAAATGACTGCTCTTAGATAGAAGCTCCAAGCTTATGATTAATGATAATACATGCACACTTTATGATTTTTAGATATCTCATATTTGTCATTTTCACCTTCCGCTTACATTTACTTTAAGTATGTTAGACGAGTTGTGATGCCCCAAAACATCAAACCCTTAAAAAGAGCATTTACTAAAAAGAACCATTTTATTTTAACAATTCATCATGTTCTATTACTTTCAAAGTATTTTAAATACAACCATAAAAGTGCTACTCATTTTGAGAAAACCTTTTATTTGAAAAACCGCCCAAAAACCAAACTTCAACTTCTGGCCGAACGTTCAATGGGGGACCATCGAACGTTCGAGCCCGACCTTTAGTGTGAATATTTGACTAAGGACCACCACCGAACGTTCGAGCATAATATCGAACACTTGATGTTAGTATGGAAAGTAATTTTGATCTATTATTCATCTTTTCATCTTTATGTACACTCCTCCCCCTATAAATACTTCAGCTTCTGGCCGAACGTTCAATGGGGGACCATCGAACGTTCGAGCCCAACCTTTAGTGTGAATATTTGACTAAGGACCACCACCGAACGTTCGAGCATAATATCGAACACTTGATGTTAGTATGGAAAGTAATTTTGATCTATTATTCATCTTTTCATCTTTATGTACACCCCTCCCCCTATAAATACCACCCCTTCTTCGCCCCAAACTCCACCCCTACACCAGAGAATTAGGATCATCTCTAATTCATTTGAACTGGATAATATTCAATTAGTTATATTTGAAAGGTATTTTTGTCAAAAGTGAAAAGACAAAAATACCCTTCAAGACACAAGAGCTTGTCAAAGCAAGTCGGCGGGGAATAGCTCCGATACCTAAGTCAGAATCCTTGCTGAAAGGAATGACAAACAATAATGCTTGAATTATCAAACTTCAGCTCCCTTACCTGTGGCATGATTCCCGCTATTTATACTAATTGATTTGAGCAGTGGAGGGGCCTACATTTTATCAATCTGTGAGGCAATACTCGCGAGGTGCTCATGTCGCTGTTGCGAGCTATGACGTGTCGCATGTATGGAGCTTGTTGCCCTGACACGGGAGCGACTCTAGATACAGTGACAAGACATGTGCCTAGTATCTGTTGGCGGTGTGTCACCTCTACAGGGTTTACTGTTTTGCAGCTGGGTTGCTCAAGGGGCGGTGAAGAGATAGAAGTCGGCTCGCGTGTTGAGTTGACATAATTCAGGATAGCATGCTTTTGCGATTAGGGCTGACAATTTTGACACGACCCGCGAACCCGACACAAACATGACACGAAAAAACAGGTATTGAGTTTGGCCTTATCGAGTTCGAGTCTTAATCGGATCCAGGCGCTGTGGGCTCGAGTGAAACCGAAGGGGTATATGGAGTCTCAGGACAGTGTACCCGATTAATTTCGTGTCTAGAGGGTCGACCCGCAGACTTGGTTACTGCTCGGGTCTAGTGTGTACCCACCAGATCCGTTTAAAAAAAAAAAAAAAAGTAAAAAGTAAAAAAAATCTTAATCCCTAAAAGTTGTGAATTATTTTTGTGTGTCTTTCATGATTTGTAATTATTTTTGTCTTTCCTCTTATTGCCATTGTACCTATGCAGATAAAGAGTGGCGGGATATAAGAGATCTTATGGGGATTTCTTGATAGCTAACAAAATTAATGATCCAATTTGTAGAGTATAAGCATGTGAGTGAAAATTAATTAAGTTTTATGTGGAAACATATTATAAGAGTAATTGGTTAATATAACTCAATTGAGTCCAAATTCCCAAAGAGTTAATCTCCTCTAAAGTGGTATCAAAGCTAGCTTAAGAGCTACCTTCTATGTGGTTGACATTTGTGATTATTGGGTCCAATTCCTTCAAATTAAATTGGTGGTTTGATGCGAATAAGTTGTTGGAAATGCACAAAATACTTATTGAAATAAAATAATAACAATCTGAAAATTAATTTTTGAAAATTGTTAATTTTGTGAATGTTTTTATTAACAATTGCATTGGTATTAATGTATTATTATTACATTTTTTTTTTAAAAAAAAAATTAGGGTTTAGGGTTTTTTTATCGGGTCGGGTTAGGTTACATTTTAAGAGCCCAAGTCGTATCGTGTCGTGTCAGGTCATGTATACCCAATATGACCCGGTTATTTTAAATGGGTCGTGTTTGATCATCTGGTTATTTTTCGTGTTACAATCGAGTTAGACCCGTTAACCCATTTAGTTAAACGAGTCGTGTTCGTACATAAATTAATCGTGTAATGAGTCCTTGCGGGTAAGTCGTGTCAAGTACCTATTTTTTCAGCACTTTATGCGATTGAAGGACTAAGGGGCGGTGATTAAACATGCCATTTAATGCGTACAAGTCGTTGTTAGACAAGGCTTCATTTGGTGATTGTTGGTTCGAGATGAAGTGGAGATCTCTACTTGGTCGAGAGGCGACTCGAGAGCTCCCTTTAGTGCTTCTAAACCGGTTGTGAGCGGCTTTGCGAATAGGCCCTTTGACCTTATTTTGTGTAAATAAAAACCTTTTCATCCGATCGATTCGAGAGCCTGACAGTTCGATAATGGGCCTTTGGTGGGCTGACCCACATCCCAACACTGTCGAACATAAAATTGAGGATTAATTGGTAGATTATTCATTTGTGAATGCATCGGTTCAATTTCAGGATTTGTATTTGGAAGAAAAACATGAGAAATTGACCAAAAAAAAAAAAAAATTGGTGTTAATAGGTTTCCTTTTCTTAACCTTCTTACATTGGTTCCATCCCCATAGCTAAACCCAAATTCTTGATGGAAGAAATCTAAAAAACTCAAGTAAATGATAGAAAATATATTTTGTATGATGTTTTTTCCCCTTATTTTTTAAGAGTTGGTTTAAATTAAATTTATGGTAAAATAAAATGGATTTGATTTGGATTCAATACACGAAGATATAATTTCTTGGTTTTGCCAACAAAGGGTAGTTCAATCGGCTGTGTACCATTTCATGAAGCGAATGTTATTAGTTTGAATCACCTTTCCCCTTCCTAGGAGTGGGCGTTGGTCGGTGTCGGCCAAAGTTGGAAGAAAAAATTGTTAACCGCACTAAAGTCGGTAATTTTACCGACTTTACTGACCAACATGTATTTCCGACACCGAACTGCAGTCGGTAATGTCGATATATGAAAAAATTAAAAATTATCGGCGAAAAGTCGGTCGGTAAAGTCGGTTTGGCTAACAAATTTTATTTCGCCTGCGGAACCGAAATTGTCGAAATAAAAAAATTGTTCCACCTACTGCCCATTAGTTAAGCGGTGTCGGTAGAAGTCGGTTGGCTATCGGTCAGTAGGCGATCGAAAGTCGGTAGGCAGTGAATTTGCCCAACCCTACTCTTTTTGTTGTGTTGACATGTAAAAAAAAAAAAAAAAAAAAATCTTGGTTTTTTTATTTTTATTTTTTATTATTATTATTTTTTAATTTCTTGGTATTTAGATGTGTTGCATATATGATAACAAAAATGAGAGAGAAGGTATAATCTATGTTAAATAATGGAAGTCAAAACCTTCAATTTCCCTTTACCAGCTACCACCACCACCGACGCTAACCCTTTCGTGTTTTATATATGCAAAGGCGTTTCTACGCCAACTCTTGGAGATCTTCGCGGGATCTCTCTCTCGCTCTCTCATCTCAGCAATCGAGGAAAGCAAAAAGCCTTTCCGTTTGATTCCAGCAAAGAAAGAGAAGAGATCAGCAGAGTCGCACAACCCTTTTAGATTTCTCTCTTTCTCTGAGTCTACGGATTTTCCATTTTCTAAAGGAATTGAGTAGAAGGTGCGATGGATTTGCGATCAAACCCTAGAACCGCCACTCGCTCGATCTTCTTCCTTTTAATCCTCCTCAACGCCTTCTTCTTGGCTCTCCACCCCGTCTCGGCTCAGGTTCTCTCTCGCTCTCGCTCTCGCTCTCGTATATTTTGTGAGTATATAGGTGTATTGATTGTGAGTAATTTGTTTTGTGTGAAATAGGAGTCTGTGATTGAAGCTGAGAAGGAAGAGTCTAGTGGATCCGGAGATCTGGGCCGCCGTGGCAAGGTCAGTCTCACCTCTCTCTTTTGCTCTCTACGGTCTGTTTGGCTGCTGGGAAAATTGACGAGAAATGGGAAAAGGACAATTTTATAATGTACACCTTGTATGTTGATTCTGGAGAAATGGAAGGTTAAATTGGTTTATTTTGTTGGGGAGAACCGAGGAAATGGAGAGGGAATGGATATCTGAATTATATTGCTTGCTGCTGGTTTGTTTTCAAAACAATTAAAACCATATTATCAACTAAGCCGAAGTCAAATTTTCCAAAACTTAAAGACTCCGTTCTATTCTACTTAAAATGCTTCCAGTTGAAAATTTAATAATTCTATTAGAAAGCACCAATTCACAAAATGGTTCTGAATCTGATTCCCATCTAGTTTTTTCATATACTCTGTTTTTTTTTTTTAAAAAAAAATACGTAATTGGTCCCAATGAGGGGATGGGGAGATACGAAAGTGACCTTTGCTTCATGAGTTGGTCATTGGGTTTTACCTTGGATTGCAAAAAATGGCGGACGAGGACCAAAACCCAGCCAGAGTTTTTTTGCTTTTACTGTAAGATTTGAGTATGTAGTTGAAGAAAGAAAGTTTAGGGTTGTTCAGCGGCAAAAATGGTTAGTGAGAGAGACTGACTAAATCTAGAAAAGTGCAGAGAGATATGAGAATCAGGTGGGGATGGGGGTGGGGAGAAGTGAAATATAATTGAAATCCAACCTGAACTAAGTCAACCATTCTCTATTGCTCGCCCGAGTACATTCTTGGTAAATAAGATAATTTATAAAGAAAAGAAAGAAAAGGCTAAACAGGCAACACTCATGTATCATTGGAAATATAAGATTATAAATTTGATTTTCATTTTCATCCTGATGTGCTTTAAGCAACTTTCGTGATTATTTTAAATTTATGATTCCAAGCTTGAATAACTGTTTTTTCCCTACTTTTTACCAAATAAACATAGCCCTAGATGCATGAAATTCTCTTTATGATGATTAGAACTTTCAGCTTCTTTCGTTAATAATATTTTCTCCACAACCCATGTGCCACATGTATGAAGTTCTAAAATTTTGGATTTTAAATGCTTCTGGTACACATAATTTCCTGTCTTTTTGAGAGAGGATTAAGCGTTGTGTAAAACTTGGGTATTCAAATTAGAAGATTTAGTTTATGGTTCTTTTTAATGTATTTGTTATAATAATTATATATTAATTTCTGTGTACAGTTTAATCTGCGCGACCTCGAAACTATTGGGGATAAGACTGGTCTCGATTCTGTTGGTGTCAGTCTCAACTTGAACTCTGAAGGTCTTGGAGTTTTTGATGCATTTTTAGCAAGTTTATCAATGATTCTCGTCAGTGAGGTTGGTGCACTCAATTTTTGGGGGTTATTAGCACAGGTTGTAGCAACTTTTGGTATATAACCTCTCGCATTTATCTTTATTCCTTTTTTTTTTTTTTTTTTTAATAAGTAATCGGCAAATATCATTACGAGCATCACCAACGAGCTCTTTAAAATGTACATTTAGCTAAAATTTAGAGAAGATTCTAAAAAGCACCCATTTATCAAGCTCCCCATCCTTTCTCCAAATTAATTCTTGTCAGAATCTCTATCCATATTTGATGCTAGTTTTTCTTTAGCCATTCATTATTTTATTACTTTCATTGTTTTCTCTCCCCATATGTAAACTTGGAAGCCTTTTTTTCTCTTTGGTGGTTAGTTTCAACCAACTAACAATCAATATAAAAATAATATTTAGTTAAAGTAGAGAAATATTTAGAGAGCTGGATATTTGGTGCTTGTAAAAAGTAGTTATATAAAATAACAGAAGTAGATTTTTTAGCTAAAATTTGGCTAAACTTTAGAGAGCTCATTGGTGATGCTCTAAAATTAGTTAAAGCATGAAAATGGACCAATTCATATTAACAAACAAGTGACAATGCTTGCCTTTTGATGCTGGTTGTATGATATATTTCCTTTCTTTATGGGATTGCTGCTTATTGACTTGATGATTTTTTTTTTCTCTTTAATTGACAATTATGCTCTAGATTGGAGATGAGACATTTATAATAGCGGCTCTTATGGCAATGCGTCACCCCAAGTCAATTGTTTTATCTGGTGCACTCTCTGCCTTGATTGTAATGACAGTGAGTTTAGCCAAGTTTCTCGGAGTACAGTAATTGCTTCATTTCCTTTACCCCTTGCTCTTTTTGTGGTTCTGATGATGTAATCATTTCTTGATGCTGCAATGGAATGGTTCCAGAAACTGCAAAGCACTAATAAGTGAAAAAAAAAAAGGTGCTCTCTTATTGTTATCAAGATTAAAGAAGTTGTGCATGTCATTAGGTACTTTCCACTGGACTTGGTAGGATTGTGCCAAATTTAATATCCAGAAAGCATACAAATAGTGCAGCTACAGGTATTGTCTTCTGCTTTTTCTTTTTTTTTTGGATTTTGTTTTCTTCTTTTGGTCACATAGCCATTAGATTAGTGAAGCATGTAGAAAATTGGCAGTGGTCTTGTAATGTTGACTTAAAATTACTTATGTATAGCTGGCATTATATTCCCTATCACTATCTGGAAACAACGCAGAAGATAATACAATAAACTGTAAATGTATCTCTATGCACCATGATGTCTTATTGTGTAGATCATGCCTTGGTTGGCCGAATGTTTTTTGAAAAAGGTACAAGCCAGCATATGAGATGAGGTTAGCACCTGGTTACTATTTGGGACTTAGACAACCTTTGGTGCTGCTTTAACCTGCCTGAAATTATATTTCTTGATGCCTTTTCTTGATTGATTACAGTATGGTGCTTGATAAGATTTGCTGATCAACTGTATTAAACTGTTTTTTTTATTGTCTTTGTTGCGGCTCTACCAATTTTGAATGAACCTTGAATTTGGGTTCCCTCTTCCCAACTTTTGAATTTTATATTGTGTTTTTTAGATTGTGTTTCCAGTTTGTTTATCAAATTATTCTCTGTCCCATATTGTTTGTCCACATAAGAAAAACTAATCTTTTAGAAGGACGGTACTCGATAATTTAAGAGGACATTATTTACTGCATTGCCTTTGAAATAAAAGTAACATAACGAGGGTATTGACGTTTCAAGTAAAGAAAAGGGTAACTTAGGAAAGTTATTGAATTTGTTTTTTTGATAAGTAAAAGTTATTGAATTTGTGTCCATTAACTTTTCAAAGTGGATGGTATTTGGGACTTCCCAAAATGGAATAGAGGGCAAACAATATGGGAGTAGATAACATGAGTTGGCATCTGAATGAGGTCAAATGAACCTAAGCTTTCTGTATCGTTTCCATATGCAGTTCTTTATGCATTTTTTGGGTTGCGGTTACTTTACATTGCCTGGAGATCAGATTCAAAATCTTCTCAGAAAAAAGAGATTGAAGAAGTATGTATTTTATGATTCATTTCGAGTTTCAGACTTGCATATATTCTGTTCCATTCGAATAAATGTATGCCTTTCTTTTTTCTTTTTCAATTTCTTGATTAACAAATAAATATCCAATAGCTTGTCTAGACATCTGATTCCACTTTTTGAAATTTATGGATGTCTATTCAAGTGAGGAACTTTTCTTTTCCTTCTTTTTCAGCTCTTACAATTCAAAGAAGTTTTTCAAGTTCTCTATTCTTATAATTTGTTTTTTACTCGCATATATTTTCTAATTTATTACTATTCATTGAAGGATGCTGCATTAAATACCCTGTTCAGGCCTGCACATGCAAATTAATTTTGTTGAATTTGGTACTTTCCTTGCCCTGAAATTGATTTCATATCATGTATTCAGGTAGAAGAGAAACTTGAGGGTGGACAAGGGAAAACAACCTTCCGCCGCTTCTTTTCAAGATTCTGTACACCAATATTTTTGGAGGTATGCCTTGCGCACATGGTTCTTATTTCTCTGAGAAATGTTACGTATACTCCTAAGTGTTCACCCTCAAATGGTTACTCCCTGACATATCAATGAAAATTATCATTGGATGATACATGTACTTCATTATTGTCTCATCCAATGGTGATTTTTACTGCCACGTCAGGGAGTAAGCACTTGAGAGTATGTGAAGCACTCAACTATTTCTTTATGACATTATAAATGCTGAAAGTGAGATTCTTATATTTATGTTCTTTATTAATTCAACATTTGCAGTACATATAAATTATATATGATCTTTCTACCTAAAGAACAAATAATTAAAGAAGGGTCCCTGGGCATGATTTTTCATATTCTGATGTGTATTCAACTGAGTCTTTTAGGAGTTATTTGTTTTTAAGTCTTATGTTGACTGTCGTGGCTGAAAAGAGTTCTGTTTCACTGTTTGTAGGCATTCATATTAACATTTCTAGCAGAATGGGGAGACCGTAGCCAGATAGCAACAATTGCTGTAAGAATATTTTTTTGGGCTCTTTCCTCCATTTGGTTCATTTGTGGCTCATTTTACATTTATTCACGGTTATTGCCCATCATGAATGAATTCAGTTTGCTCCTCTGTACTCCCTTATATGTGTTTTTATTTTGGTTCTTTCATTCGAGTGTGGAACTATTCAAAAATAAGTTCTGATATTAAATTTTTATTGTCATTATATGGATTCTTAGTGTGTGATCATGCTTACTTTACAAGATATATGATTAAGGACAATTATAATGTAAGAAAGCTATAGGTTAAAGTTGCAGTTTTTTCTTTGACAGAATTAAGTGGACCTAGGAATAATATTTATGTGATCCCACTGTTTCTTCTGCGGACAGTGTCTGATTCAAAAAGATTGTTAAAAGAAAAAGAACTTCTGTATAGCGGTTTTGTTTGTTTGTGTTCAGCACCCATGTGCTCCCTTATATGATTGGCTATCAACTCCAAACTTTGCTGCTTTTGGTTTTGAGATGTAAAAGGATAAGTTATGAGGTGCCTATTTCCAAATAAGTTTGTTTTAATTTTTTTTCTTTCTGTTAAGAGTTAAGTTTGGATCTAGCCTAAATACTCAAATTGCAAATGAGTGGTAGTGTAGCGTAGGCTCTCTGGAATGCCAAATTTGGGTGGGCTTTTGGGAAGAATGGAACCATTTATATATATATATTCAGATTTTTATAAAGGAACGGAGTATACTGACTTGGAAATACCCAATGGTTATATATATGGGGTACTTCATTGACTATTTTATGCAACGGTCAACATATTTAGCAGTTATGAGAGTTATACTTGCATCAAAAGTCATCATATGCAAATTTTGAACAGAAGTGGCTTACCTCTCTAGTTTGGTAATAGAACACTCGTTCCTCGCCATTGAAATACTGTCAGTGTATGTAGTAATGGAAAATGTTTTATTTTGGGCATTCTTGATTTTCAAAGTAGATTGTTTTCTTGTGGAACACTTGCCTTTCATATCCATATAGATCTGATCCTACAGAATGTGTTTGTTTTCTTTTCATATTCAAAGAATCCTGTAGTATTTGCTTGAATTTTGCCGTGTCAAGTCAAATTTTGGAAATTTAAAGTTAATTTAGTTTCTAATATTTTTTGGACAATGACTTCTGGTTCTGCAGCTGGCTACACACAAAAACGCCATTGGAGTGGCCGTGGGTGCCACAATAGGACATACCATCTGCACCTCATTGGCAGTGGTGGGAGGAAGCATGCTAGCATCTAAGATCTCACAACGCACGGTTGCCACAGTTGGAGGGTTGCTGTTCCTCTGCTTTTCACTGTCTTCCTATTTCTATCCGCCCTTATAATTGTGAAATCGTAGGCTAACCTGATTCTTTTAGAGCATCAAGTCTCTTCATTAGAACTTTCTCGTTTTTTCTTTTTTTTTTTTTGGGAAGGTGTGGGTTGTTGTATTAAAAAAAAAAAAAGGTATGATACAAACTGATACCAAATTTTTTCATTATATATATATTTTCGAAAAATTAGTTTACCGATATATGTTTGGCTCATGAATTCCAAAAATCTTTAGGTAAATCCAAAGAAACTTCTTCCTCAATGCACCCAATGCCAAATAGTTGCCAAAAAGCACAAGCCAGAAGCAAGATGGCTATGGCAAAACCAAAATTGAGAAAAAAGTGTTTGATGATTAGAGTGAGGCTATTTCCTCAACTGTTGCGATCGGATATCATGAAGCATCATCAGGTGTTTGTAGTTTAGGGTAATATTGATGCGTGTATTTATTCTTCGATCCACATTTATGCATGAGGCTGAGAGTTCGGTTGAGCAAGAACGCTACACAGCCGCTAGCAACAGGAGCATGTTTATGTTGTTTGGATGCTGTGATTGCGGAAAAATTACAGTTGTTTTGGGTTGCTTTATCATACTAGTTGTTCATGGTTGACTTCATGCAGCATTCCCATGTACTGTATAATGGAGTTTCTTGGGGGGTTGGAGGGCATAACTTAGTAATGAAGTTAATTTGTGTGCAAGTTAGCACACACTTTTGGACATTAATATGTACGCATTAAACCAGACGAGGTGTGACGTGAACATTAAATAGTATGTTGCTTTAATGTGTTTGATAAAATATTGTTTTTTTGTGTCATCCCTGACGTGGGGGTTGCTATTCTTAAGCTAGCAAGGGGTTTAATTGAAAAATATTTGTTCTTAGGATGGAGGTGTGCACAATAGTTATTTTTTCAAACCACTATGAGCATGTTTGAGATTGTATTTAAAAGGTCTAAAAGTGCGTTTAACACTTAAAAAGTTCGTTTGAAGAAAAAAGTACTAGTTTGATAAAAAAATTAAATGCGGTTTTAAGGGTTCAAAAAGTTGTAAAATGACCAAAACGCACTATTGGCAAAAATTTAAAGTTTTTGCCAAAAAGTGTTTTTTTGAATTAAAAGCTCTATTTTTCAAATACAATTCCAAACATGCTTTAAATTCCCTCAATTTCAGCAATGCAAACCACAAAACACACCCAAAGTGTACGGATGACACCAAATTTGATCCCAATGCTGTACAAAACTGAAGCCCAAAAACCTGCCTTGGTTTCGTAACGACCCAAAACTAGTTTGAAACCAAATACAGAGTCTGCTTGAAATTGTGTTTGAGAAATAAAGTTTTTGAGTCAAAAGAATACTTTTGAGCAAAAACTTCATTTTTATGGTCTGTCTGAGATTGCGTTTGAGGGGCCTATAAGTGATTTTAACATTCAAAAAGTCCGTCTAAAGAAAAAAAATACTCGTTTGGCAAAAAAAATTAAAAGCGCTTTTAAGGTCCAAAAAGCCTAAAAATGACCAAAAAAACATTTTTAGCAAAAGCTTAAAAATGAAGCTTTTATCTACAAGCTCTTTTTGACTTAAAAGCTTTATTTCTCAAACGCAATCCCAAACATGCTCTTAAGATTTTACTAAAAGTGTGTTTTGACAATTTTTAAGCTTTTTGGACTCTTAAAAGTGCTTTTAATTTTTTTACCAAATAAATATTTTTTTTTTGAAACCAATTTTTTGAGTGTTGAAAACTTTTAAATTCTTAAAAGGCAATCCAAAACCGGCCCTAAACCCACTTCCAAATAAGCCGAAAGGATTTCACGCGTGTTTTCATTTCATTTTCAACATTTTCACTTTACCTCTTTCTCTCTCCCCGAAAACGCTGCCTTTCTCCCTCTACCGGCCCGCCACTGCCGCCACCACTAAGCACTGACGCCGAACACCATCCAGTGCCTCCGCTCACCACCAACAGTGCCGGCACCCACCATCCGGTGCTTCTCTCCCCAAACGCTACTCTTTCTCTCTCACCTTCCGCCCACCACAACCCACACCTTCCGCCTCCGCCCACCACCGGCACCATAGCGTCAAACACATCAAAACCATTTCACTTCCCGTTCAGCATTTTCGTCTCCTCTTCTCAGCGTCAAAAACATATCCCCATTTCTCTCAGCCATCGTTCTCCACCGTCAACAACCACTTACTGTCGGCGATGCAACGTTCTCTCCCTCACGCACATCCCTCTCTCTCTACTAAGCCACACATTACAACTGACATGCACGCCTGTTTGACTAAAAGGGTGTTGGTTCGACTCCCTATAGCTGCAGTTTCTTTAAAAACTACCGCACTCTGGGCTTGAAAGAGTCTTAATACTTTCAGAGCATATTGATGACTACGAAGCATTAGAATCTGATGATGCTGGATTGGTTACAAATGTTAAACAATGAGATGGACTTGTCTAAGCTTATGCTTTAGCTCAACTGCATTTTCCAGACCATCCCACTTTTTCTCTCTGGTTTCCTTAACCACAAGTCGTCTATACCAGTCCTACTGGTACCACTCTTCACCATACCATTATTCAACAAATGAGTCAGCTGTTGGCGTCCTTCATGCCAAGGCGGTCAAGAGTGGTGCTTTCCAAAATTTGGACGTGGGTAATCATATTTTGAATGTCTGTGTGAAATCTCAAGATTTTGATTATGCACAGAAGTTGTTTGATGAAATTTCTGACAAAGATGTTCGTACTTGGACAATTCTTATGTCGGGCTACGCACGAATTGGGGCGTCTAGAATGGTGTTGGACCTCTTTAACGATATGCAAATTGAGGGTGTTCGTGCAAACCAATTTACATTGTCAAGCGTTTTAAAGTGTTGTTCTAGTGGAAGTGATCTCCGAATGGGTAAAGGAATTCACGGGTGGATATTAAGAAATGGGATTAATTTGGATGTCGTATTGGAGAACTCTGTTCTTGACTTTTATGTCAAATGTGGGGTATTTGATTATGCAGAAAAATTGTTTGAATTAATGGTTGAGAGAGATATTGTGTCCTGGAACATAATGGTTGGTGCAAATTTGCTTGTTGGAGACATGAAGAAGTCTCTAGGTATGTTCAGGAGTTTACCCAATAAAGATGTTACAAGTTGGAATACGATCATCGATGGGCTAATGCGAAATGGATACGAAAGAACCGCATTGGAGTTACTATACGAGATGGTGAAGAATGGACCAGAGTTCAATAAAATTACTTTTTCCATAGCTTTGGTTTTGGTTTCTTCTTTATCCATCATGGACGTAGGGAGACAAATTCATGGCCTTATTTTGAGGTATGGTTTTCAAAACGATGGGTTTGTAAGGACTTCACTTATAGATATGTATTGCAAGTGTGGGAAAATGGAAAAGGCATCCATAATCTTCAGAAAAATGCCTCTGGCCTGTGTGAGAGAAAAAAATTCCAAGTTTATTTCTGATGAATTAACGACAGAAATTGTTTCTTGGAGTTCAATGGTTTCCGGGTATGTTCGGAACGGTGAGTATGAAGATGCTTTGAAAATGTTTATCTCTATGGTCCGAGAACAAGCTGAAGTGGACAGATTTACTGTCACAAGCATTATCTCTGCATGTGCTGATGCTGGGATTTTGGAACTTGGTCGTCAGATCCATGCATATGTTCAGAAAGTTGGTCACACAATAGATGTTCATTTTAGTTCCTCGTCAATTGACATGTATGCTAAGTGTGGTTGTTTGGATGATGCTTGGACAGCTTTTAAGGAAACTGTTAATCTGAATGTTGTGTTATGGACTTCAATGATAATTGCTTGTGCTTTACATGGGCAAGGGAGGAAAGCCCTTTGTCTTTTTGACCAAATGATGCATAAGGGGATTAAACCAAATGAGGTTACTTTTGTGGGGGTTTTAAGTGCATGTAGCCATGCAGGGCTGCTTGAAGAAGGTAACAAATATTTCAGGTTGATGAAAGAAGTTTATGGCATCAAGCCTGGAGTTGAACACTTTACTTGTATGGTTGATCTTTATGGTCGAGCTGGTCATTTGGATAAGGCAAAGGAGTTCATTCGTGAAAATGGTATCTCTCACTTGACTGGGGTTTGGAAATCATTTCTATCTTCTTGCAGACTTCATAAAAATATTGAGATGGGAAAGTGGGTTTCTAAAACACTTCTTCAGCTTGAACCTTTAGATTCAGGACCTTATATTTTGTTGTCAAACATGTGTGCCACCAGTGAGAGATGGGATGAGGCAGCTAAAATGAGGAGCTTGATGCAACGGAGAAGGGTTAACAAAGTCCCTGGTCAGTCTTGGATCCAACTGAAGAATCAAGTCCACACTTTTGTAATGGGAGATAGGTCACACCCACAAGATACAGAGATATATACATACTTGGATGAGCTGATTGGAAGATTGAAGGAGATCGGATACACATATGATGTGACGCTTGTGATGCAAGATGTAGAAGAAGAACAAAGGGAAGTGCTTCTTGGTTATCACAGTGAAAAACTTGCAGTTGTGTATGGCATCATTAGCACAACTTCTGGAATGCCTATTCGGGTAATGAAGAACCTTCGGGTTTGTACTGACTGTCATAATTTTATCAAGTATACTTCTGAGCTTTTGCATAGGGAAATAATTGTGAGAGATATTCATCGATTCCATCACTTTAAGCATGGCCACTGCTCTTGTGGAGATTACTGGTGAGCAAAATTTGGGTATCTCGGGTATATAGTCTTGCAAGTCATAAATCATTCTAGTGACAATCTAGATTCAGTCGCCATAATTGGAAGCACTTCACTTGTATGTATTTGAACCATGGAATGGAGCTAGTAACAATCTAATAGAGAAAGAATGGAGCTCACGTTCTATAATTCTTCAAGTCAAGCTTCCTAGTCCTCTCTTATTCATCTTGAAAACGCAGGTACCTTTCAATATCTTGGGATTTTTTTTTTTAATTTTTTTGTTTCTACTACTATTTGATGGTGAAGTATAATATTGTAAATGCTTTCTTCCTCCCTCCCTGAATAGGCCACATTTTTAGTTTCAGGTTCCTGAAATTTGTGTCCATTACTAAAAAGTCAAAAGCAATTCGTGCTCATTTTCCCAGAATAGCCTCCCAATACTACTAAATAGAAGTTATAAAGAAATCTTTTTTTTTTTAAATGAGAACTACAATGTAGGACAAAAAATAGAAAAGTGAAAAAGTGAGAATGCATTTAATGCAATCTTCTTAAATTTTCTTATCTCTTAAATGGGACTATAATTTCAAGACAAAAAGATTATTATATGTAGTTTTTTTTATTGCTAAGTTACATATGTATCCATAGGGATGGTAACATGTTGGGGTAGGACTTGTAAGGTTGGGAAAAGGGATGGGGAATCAGTGGACCATCTTCTTCTTTATTGCGAGGTTGATTGTGCCATTTGGAATATTTTCCTCAGTCGATTTGGGTTATGCCTAGATGAGTATTTGATTTGTACGCTTGTTAGTGGACTGCCGGTAGCACTCGGAGTGCTGCGGTGTGGAATATGGTGCATTCATGCCTTTTGTGGTGTCTATTGGAGGAAAGGAAAGATAGAAGTTTTGCGGACCACGAGAGGACTTTGGAGAAGGTTAAGTCTTTATTTTTCAACATTTTGTATCTCTAGCTAGCTACTTATGTTTCTCCTGTGGTGATTAGTTACCATGATTTTCTAGTTCTTTTTAATACTTTATATCTCTAGACAGTTGCTTATGTTTATCTTATGGTGATTAGTTACCATGATTTTCTTATTCTTTTTATCTCTACTAGTTAGGTGGCTTCTCTTGTATACTTTCTGTGTATATGAGGCACCTTACACTTTTAATGATTATCTCAATTACTTAAAAAAAAAAATGTTGGGGTAGGATGGGGGACCCGATTCCTCGTCCTCGTCTTTGTCCACACCAAGTTAAACCATTCCCAGTCCCACCTTGTCGTTGCATTGGGTATGGGTGGGGATAGGCAATCTTATTAGGCATAATATTATCATAGTAGTGTGGTTTTACACGTGTAAAAATTCTACGGAATTAGTTAGTCATGTTCTACTTCTCTGTCTAGTTCCTAGAGAACTATGGTTGTCAGTGTTCTCAATCATTTGGAGTATAGAGGGTGATGCCAAAGATAGTTATGAGTTGTTTGAAGTGTTGGAAAAGGAAATTTGACCAGCACGAAAATTTACTGTCTAGAACACCATTCCACTTTGTCTTATGTGAACTGTATGGAGAGATTAAAATAGTCGGAATTTTGAAGGGGTTGAGCATACAATTCTAAAGCATAAATATTCATTCTTGAGAGTGGTGTTTGATTGGATGTCTGCTTTTGACAGTTCTTACATGATTGTATGAATTCCAGATTGTAAAACATTACCGGAACCCTTGTACACTTCTTCCATTGTACAGTGTCTTTTGAGGCATATTCTGTCTTTCACTCTTCTGTTCTGTTGTTGTGTACATGTAAGAAGGATTAACAAATCCCTCTTTCTTTCTTTTCCTTTTGGTTTGACAAGACAAGTAGTAATGAATAGTGCCAGAAAAGAGGGCATAACCCATGTAGAGGGTAGGGATACAGTAGAAGCCCTTGGAAAAGCAGATCATACTGTTAAGCTTCACGCCTCCAAAGAATCTGAGTACAAATAAGAATGATCCAATCAACCAATTACCAAAACTCTACTCCCTCAAACCACTTTCCAAGTTAAACCAATCCTCTCTACTTCAAACCTTTCTGTGAGCCATGAATTCTATCTTTGAACTAGGCGTTGCCCTGGGCTTCTCCCACCAAATAAGTCATCAACTCCAGTAATCCATCAACTCAAGCCATTGCCAGAGTCTTCAGCAAGCTGTCATCTCTACCACTAATTAGAGATTACTAAGTACGCCATACAAAACAATAGCACCAGAGACCACATCTCATTTTCAAGTTAGGCACTTTTAAAGGAGATAATCCTGTCTTTTTGTTCCTTTACATTTACGAACTTAACATGTGCTACTTTTCTAGCCAAGTTCTCTTCTTCATTGTTCAGTGGCAAGAGAGCCCTCTCTTTTCAGATAAATGGGTGATGCCAAGGACTTTAGTTGAGTTGCTCGCATGTTGGCAAGGAAGGTTTGGTCATAATAAGAGCAACAAAATTTAGAATGTGATTCCGTTTTGTGTAATGTGAACAATTTGGAGACAAAGGAATAGTTGAACTTTTAAAGGGGCTGAGCTTTCATGGGTTCTCATAAGTCTTTGTTCTTGAGATCATTATATAATTGGATGACCGCTTTATGCAGTATTCATTCTACTACATTTTTATATTTTTGACCTTCTCAACTTCAGATTGTAACTTCTAGGAGTTGCTCTTGCCATCCAGTGTTCTTGTGCATTCTCCTGTTATTGATGTATTTATTCTCCCAACTGCATGCTTGTACAAAACCTAGGACTTGAAAGACCTCCATCTCTCCCAGTGGCCCTTCTAATTGGTCACCATGGCCCCTTTATCACAGCTGTTTTGAAAAAAATCAGGGAATACAGTTTTTAGAGGTTCTTTCACCACTCTCAAAAAAAAAAAAAAACTCCCATGCTCTGTTTTGAAGTGGACATTCTAAGTAAATACATTCTACGTTTGTTTGTATACTTGGTCCCTTTTTTTTTTTTTTTTAATTTTTAATTTTTTTAATTTTTAATTTTTAATTTTTTTTATGGTTAGGTTATCCATGTTCAGTTCAATCAAGAAAGAATTTTGATGTATTTAGATTCCAATCCCGAAAATTTTAGTGGTTCTCTTCTCATTCCTTATAATTTTTAGTTTGTTCATTTCTAATATAATTCAGAAACTTCTGAGCATAAAAAAAATCCGATCTAATTTCAGTAAAGAGAAAAAAAATGAATTGTACTATTTAATGGAGTAAGTCAAGGGTCAATAATAGACCATTGAGGCATCAGATAGATTTTAAGACCAAATGGATAGTATTTTCCAAGTATTTCTTTGGAAAATTCAACTGATATATGTTTTGAGGGATTGATGGTAGAGAAACCTAATTTTGAAATGCAGATTTAAAGTCCTGGTAGGTTCTCGGTGGATTTGCTTTTATTTGCAGCAAGTTAAAAGTTTGACATGATAGAAGCATGCAACTATCAGGAACGAACAGGTCCACTTGGTTCTAATGGTGACAGTTTAGAAGTTTGAAACTGTGTATCTTAAATCATAGAATTAAGTTTGACAGTTTAGAAGGACTAGATGTTTCTTCTTATTGCTTGAGTATTACATGGTTTTCAGATATAATGTTTAGCATGTGTTTGACTCTATTAGAATATAGTTTTTATATGTTTTCCTTAGAGTTCGATTGGTGTAAATATACATTCCTCTTGTTATTTTATTCATTATTTTCATATCTTAAAATTTTATGAAAAGCTTCCAGTCAAAATGTCTATGCAAAGGAATAACAACATAATAAAAATTATCTATAATATTATATGCTGAGCAAATTCTCTTAATTTTTCAATTATGATATATCTCAAATTTTGTTTGGCCATTCAATTTGTGTTACTGATTATACATGCTATTCTATGGTATTATAATCAACTATAAATTGTCTTCTGACAAATTACAGATCAATAATTCCAGAACTAACAGTGAGAAACACTCAATGTTAGGTGGGGTGGGGAAGGAAAGGAAGCAGACTGTTTTCATATCTCCCATGCTCTGGATTTGATATTATTGCGGTTAACAAAATAGAATCTGAGGTGAGTAATTGAAACTTGAAAGCTTCCTCCTCTCGAAAGTATCAAATGGTTTTCTAATGGTACTGTTTTTCTGGTTGAAGTCGAAGTCCATGTAACTTGTACTATAATCAATGGAAGATAAAAGGATTGACAGAGAGTGTGATGGTTTCAGTCATATTATTGGTACTCTTTTCTTTTTCTTTTCTTCTTCTCAAATTATCCCTAGCAGCAAACGAAAAAGGACTTGAGTTTTTAATTTTGATAATCAAGTATCTAAGTTTTTTCCCATTGACAATTAAGGATTTGAGTTTTGGTCATTTGACAGATAAGGACTTTTCTTTAATTTCCTTCAAATTTTAACAGTGGAAGTGTTAGCTGTAATCTTTTCCTCATAAGACCAATAAAGTTGCGCCATGTGTACCAGAGAAAAAAAGGCCCCAAAAATTTTTAAAAAGTGAAAGAACAAAAAAAAAAAAAAAAATTTCGCCTTATTTGTGGTGCATGTGGCGCAATTTTATTGGTTTTATGTGGGAAAAGATACAACTTTAACTTAATTTGTTAAAATCTAAATGGAAAAATTGACGAAATGACCTATTTGTGAAATGGTCAAAATTCATATCTTAGCCAAAACTCGGATCCTTAATTGTCAAACTAAGAAACTTAGAACTTTGCCTGTCATGAGGTCAAAATTTAATAGGGTACAAGACAATTTCCCTTGAAAATATGCATGTTTTTTGTTAACCATTAGCCCTTTATTGGTGAAGATGGTAGTCACATATTAATATATTAATTCATTATATATATACACACACATAAGAGGGAATTGTATTGGTGGGATCAGTAACTTATGGCATTGGGATTGCTTTTGTCCTTTTTCTGTTTTCTCCAGTTTGGTAGCATCTCTTTATAAATTCTTGTTTGGGTTTTATTAACTTCAAAAAGAGAAAACAAATCTGTTTTTCAATCAATTTTAGTGCTGCACTGAAAACAACTTTTTTCTGTGAGATTTGGTAAGCAGTAAGCTATATATATATATATACTTTATCCAAAAAGATGAAGAAGAAAAAAGAAGGAAGGTTTTGTTGATATGTGGAATTGCTTTATATGTATGTAGGTGGAAGCTGTTGGAATAGTCTTATCAATGAAAATGAACATTTGAAAACACTCTTTTCTTTCTCTGTGTTTCTAACTGGAATATGTTGTTTTTTTTTTTTTTTTTGGGAAAGGGAAATATGTTGTTTTGTATTTCTTTCTTTTTCCATTTGTTTGGTAGAATCGTACACAACCAGGATCTCGTAATTATATAAACCCAAAAAGAAAAGACGAAGAATGGGGATTAAAGAGTCTAGTCCCATTATAATTCCATCTACCACATTCTTTAATGGGTTTAGTGGAGATTTACTGAAAAAAAAATAATAAAAAAAAAAAATCAGTTTATATAGCTCATTGGGAGAGCAGTTGGATAGGCCTCCTTATGAATGCATGTGACACCTGTTGTAAAGTTAACTTAAATATCATTTACTTTTGGCTGTAACATATGGATTAATTATAAATGACATATGACACATATGCCACATTTATTTACTTTTTTATTTTTTTTGGTGTGGTTCTCAGACAATTTAGCTACCCTTTGGAGACGTATTTACTGTTATTTAAAGAGGCATGTTATACGATCATCTTTAAACCATCTTTTTTTTTTTTTCTTTTTTTTTTTTTTACAAATTCAATGGATCAATCATTAAATTTTTGGACTTATGTGGAAGACACACAAATTCAATGGTGGATTCATTCATTTACTATGAAAATAGTTAAAAAATGGTTAAAGAAGAATGAATTCTATAATCACTCTTATCTAAATTAAACACAATTACGGGTGTTTAATAATTTATTCAAAATAGGGAATAACGGGGTGGAATCAAATATTTAGAATTGATTCTATTATAATTCCTTCTCTTTCTTTTTTTGAACAAAATTCTATTATAACTCTCATTCCTTGACAAGAGAGCGACAAATAAATAAGGTAACAATTCTGATTAAGGATCCTTGACCTACCTATAAATAAAGTTGATATATTTCATCAATTGGGCACCAATAGACACAGGTCAAAAGATATCTCTTTCTTTGTTTTAGTTTTCTGTTGCCAATTCACTTGAGTAAACATGACTGGAGGTAATTCTGAATCCTAATTTCCGCTGCGTATTATAGCATGAACATTTTGATCCATGTGAATATGGGTGGATTGCTTATCTTTCAATATAGAGTGAGCTGCCTCTTATGACCATGGTGATAGAAGGTAGCTCAACCTCTCTTTCCAACAAATCTGTTTGTTTTCTATTCTGAGATCCAATCATGCCCTCCTTTGGATCCAAGAAATGCCCCCCATTTGGTCTCCATCGACTAGAGTAGCACCACTCATTGCTTGGGATGCACTTCTTCTTCTGGGTAGAGTCCAAATTAAGTAAACAAACAAAGAAAAAGATAACACATAAGAATGTGGAAAAATTTGGCTTATACATATATTTGGTTCATCCAAAAAATGGAAGAAAAATAAATACAATCATGGCTTATTTTATAAGAGAGGAAATTAACCCTAACATAGAGAGTTGGGCAGGAAAGACTTGTTGTACAAGAGAGGTAAGTGGAGGAAGGAGCCCACTGTAGAAACTTGAACAGGATGAATACTTCCCACAAAGAAAGTGATAGTAGGTTCAACTCAACCAACTTCATTTGGTGATTGTACTTGCAACGTACTATTTTGTAAAAACTTCATTTTCAAGTTTTTCTCAAGATATAGTTTTGTGTCTTTTAAGGGAAAAAAAAAATTGTTAAAAAAAGAAAGTATTTTTTACCAAATCAATCCATTTTCACATGACACAGTTTTTTTTATTTTTTTATTTTTATTATTATTAAAAACATTTTTTAAACTCTCTAACGCAATCTCAAACAAGTTTTTATTCTTTTTGGATGGACAAGTATAGTTATTCTATTGGTTTTAGGCCCATAATGAGCTAGATCCATTTGTAGACACTTGAAGAAACTCGTACTCGCACCTTATATATATATATATTAATATATATATATATATATATATATATATATATAAATGGAGTTAGCTCATGATTATTGGTTTAAGAATTAGGGTAAAGAGTACCATACTCCTTTCATACATAGAATAGCCATTGAAAGAGCTTTTTAGCAAGACTCTTCAATACAATCTCAAATAGGCTTAAAAGACACATGTTTCCAAAATAATTAATTGGGTTAAATACATTCTTGCCTCATGTGATTTAACAACTTTATTTTTTTTTTCACCTAGGTTTCAATTTGTATCGTAGATCTACAATGATACCTCACTTATGGCTAAAAATTGAGATAGTACATCCGTCTAACTTCAGTCCATAAATTGACAGAAATTCACATCAATATCCCTTCAAAAACTAACATGTGTCCCTATATATACCTCATTAAAAATAAAATAAAAAATTTTAAAACTAAAATGATTAAAAACATTTTTTTTAAAAAAACGTATTGTTTTTATGAATAATTAAAACATGCCATGAAGAAATGAAGGGCATAAGTTTTAGTTTATTTCTAACATGAACTTCACAATTGAGAGTTGAGTCCTATTAATAAAATAGCCGCACGTCCAAACATACCCATCAGGTGGAGCTCTCTCTCTCTCTCTCTCTCTCTCTCTCTCTCTCTCTCTCTCTACCAAACAGGCTTACATGTAGCTTGACTTTTTGATACGTAAAATAATTGTAGCTTGATAGCAAAGCCACTGCTGTGCTGCCTACCCATTATAATTTATAACAAACCTATTCTGCTTCCAACCCCTGCAATATTTCCCTCACCCACCATTTTTATATCTTCTTCTCTCTCTCTCTCTCTGCAGCCTGTTGATGAAGAAATGAAAGATAGATTAATGGAGAGGCTTGTTATTCTTCCCTTCTCTGTTGGGTGTATCTCCGAAGCTAGTGTTGCCGTTTCTGTTCAGCAGCCCAGAAGATCCAAAGCAGACGCTAAACTAAGTCTCTCTCTCTCTCTCTCTCTCTCATTCTTATTCTCTCAGAGGCTTATTTGATTTGATTTGATTTTGTTTGTGATTTTGCGAAGGAAGTAAAGAAGAAGATGAGTTAGAAAGCTTGTCAGGTGAAAGCATGAAGAACTCGTTCGGGTTCATGGTGGCTCCAAAGCCTAATATAACCACTGGGATTCATAGGCTCGTCAAGGGCTTCAAGAACATCTCCCAATTATTTGGTACGTGGGTTAATTAAATAAATATCTTCTCTTTTTTTCTTTTTTCTTTTTTTTTTTTACGTAGAAATATTAATTAAATGATTATATTAGTATTTTTTTTTATTATTTTAAAATTTTAGAATAAGTTAAATAGTTTTATATGATATTAAAAGAAAAAGTCTTGTATTCAAACCATTTCATTAAATATTTTGTGTGTTAATTAAATTTACAATTTTCTATTAATTAACATAATCTTTTAGATTTAACCATATGAAACTTGCCAACAATTGTCAAAGTGCTTGATTTTACTACAAAAACAGTTAGAAATGCACTACAATCTATGTACGTGAATCTTATTACTAACCACCATAGCCTTAAATTTTGAATTTTCCACTTGTATCCCATTGAAACTATAAAGGCGTCAAAAATAAATTGTACCAGCTAGGTTGAACGGAAATGTTGATTTGGGTTTGCGATTTTAAAAAATACGATTTGAAAACGTGATTTTTTAAATCACAAGTAAGCGTTTGACAAAATCACAATTTAGTCTTTAAAATTGTGCGTTTTCAAAAAAATACCCAATTGTTTGCGATTTGAAAACGTAAATTTTCTTCGTTTTCAAATCACAATTTTTTTAAAATGCAATTCCAAATGATTAAGTCTGTAATTTTGTTTAAATTGTCTTCGTTTTCAAATCACAATTTTTTAAAAATGCAATTCCAAATGATTAAGTCAAATTTTGTTTAAATTGCATTTTTTGTCTACAATATTGCAATATTAAACACGCTCTTTACTAATCATGCTATGCCATTAATATTGTATCAAACTAATTAATTCGTTGTAAATTAAATATGTACATGATATATATGATCACTATGAGTCTATGATTTTTTTTTTTTTTTTTTTTTGTGTGTGTTTCTTAGTGTACAAGGAAGATATGGAAGAAATGGAGATGGAGATGGAGATGGAGATGGAAATAGGGTGTCCAACAGATGTGAAGCATGTGACTCACATAGGATGGGATGGTTGTGCAAGTGCAAGTGCAACAGCCAGCAGCCCTATGGAGGGGTGGGATAATCTCATTACTCCTGATCACTTGCTCTCTCTCCCATCACCTTCATTGGAGCACTTTCACCTTTCCAGGCCTGCACATGCTCACCATCCAACTACTCTTCTTGATGCTACCACTTAAATTTTTCTATGAATATTAATACCAATGTTGTTAATATTGATCATATTTGAGTTTTTTTTTGTTTTTGTTTTTGTTTTTGTTTTTTTTATAAATAGGTATACATATGTATTTAAAACTCTCTAAACCTCTTTTCCATGTACTTTTAAAGCCTCCAGGGTGGTTGCTTTCAAGATTTACTGCTGTAATGAATGTTTTTCTAATTATGTGGCCTATATTTCACATATAATACCAGACTTTCTTGGGTCCATTAATTTCAAATATGCATTTATCACAAAAAAAGTTTATACTTTTTGATAGAATAGGATCATTTCCAGTTCATTTAAACTAAAAAGTATCAAGTTAGTTATATTGGAGGGGTACTTTTGTCTTTTCATTTTTTGAGTAGACAAAAATACATGTAATTCCTTTTTGACGGGATTGATGAATAGAAGGCCTATCCCATTAAGGTGTCCTTAAAAAAAATAATAATAATAATAAGAAAGACCATCAAGGGTGGTGGTTCAATGGCCCAAGAAAATTTTCAAGTGGTCAAGGCATGTACTAGGGAGTGGTTTGTATAACGCCCCCAAATCTAGCATTGACTAGTCCAGTAAGGTTACTGACAATTACCCCAGTTTAACCAACTGGACGCTAAATGAGAAATCACCCTTCTAAGCATTATCAGAGTTAATGCATAGGAAGGTGAAATAAATTTGAGAAGTATATTAATCATTACAGATACAAGTATAATCATCAATGAAAAGACACAGAGCAACTAACAATAACTTAAGCAAACCTGATATAAGTGTAAAGATCTTTCTTAAGCAAGGTCCATAGTGGCAACTATGACACTCTTTGGTTCTAGACAAAAGTAATAATCTCGTAAGTCTAAAAACTTAGTAAGTAAACCTCACAGTTGGGTATGACATGAGCCAGTTATAATTAAGTAGAAATAAACGTGCAGTTTTGGTAAACATTTAAAAGGGACGTTGTCTTTATTAATACAACATAAAAGTATTATTTTGTAGAAAGAAACGGGTGCACTTCCAATGGCAATCGCCTACGTATTTTAATGCAAAAAACAAATGTTTTATAGGTCATAACTATTATATATGATCTACCCGAGATATTATCCATTCTCAGCAGGGTTGGCGCTGTTCCTAGATACCTGTAATACAATGCCGGTGCCCCGAACATTATAAGCTATCATCCATAACACTAATAGTCCAACCGAGTTTGACCTCGGGTGGTCCCTACTACTTATGATGTACGTCCTGTAGTGACCCGCCTATTAAGGCTGCACCGGTCACAAAATAACAATTAGATCCAATGTCCATATAAACACAAACACATTTGACCATATAATCAAGTCTATAGAGTAAGCTCATGGCCATTATACCGCACATACTGGTGTACCATGTCATACAATACATCTTATCAACCAGTTATTAAAGCAGTTACCAAGTTATACAAAATATATGCATGCGCATATCATACTCGTGCTCAGTCAACTGACATATCGCACGTTTTTAAAGAAAAGTGTTTGTAAGTGTTTATTTACCTCAAGCATTCACTTGAGTTCTCCGACATCACAAATCCCTCCTATAACGAAATACGATACATTGTCATGCGCAGTACTAGAGAACTCCTACGAGTATAGTACTAAATTCTATCTACCAAAAGGGGTCGTTGAACCCTAATATTGCACATTTGGAGCTAAGGGGCAGATGTCTTGCTTCCTGGTCGAACGCTCGGGCTCGAGAGAGAATGTTCGGCTAGTGAGTTAGGTTCCTTGGCCAAAAGCTCCAAACTATATTTTGAGGCTTCTATCTAAAACTAAGGGTTGATATATCTCTCCCTAGGTTACTAAGTAGACATATGCAAAATACATATCATGCTATTATGCAACTCAAAGCAATAAAATGAGGGTTTAAAACTCTTTCAAAACATTCTTGGTCCTTGTAAGCAAACAAGTGTAAGGACTTCTCAAAACATTTTTAAAACTTGTAATACTAGTAACAACAATAAAAAGATAGGAGATGGGTAAGGAGATTACCTTAGAAGATGGCAAAAACACCAAGCTTTCTTCCCTCTCTCTCTCCAAGTCACTTCTCACACTAGGGTTAGGGTTTTTCTGAGGTTAGGGAAGGCCGAAGGTCGAAGGCATGGCTTATAGAGGAATTTGGGGCATGCCTTGCTCTGAAAAGTGGAAAATGGGTTAATACTGCTTTCCAGAGTGTCAGTGAATGTTCGGGTACTATTACACATTGGATAAAAGGGTTCAGGCGTATGTTTTGGGTTATTGTCCACAAGGTCAAAGACTGGTCAACGAACACTCGTACTTAAGTTAGGGCAAACGTTCGTTTGGTCCATAGTGAGCGTTCAGTCAGAGAGTGGGGTTTCTTGATTTGGGCTTTGAAACTTCTAGGAGATGGGTTACTCACAAGGGATTAGGTCTTTTTGTTTTAAAACTATATTTTATGAAAGCATTAACCGTTTTCGTAATAAGTCATTATTAATCTTTTAAAACATGTGTTTTATTAGGGTATTACAGTTTGAATATTCACAATGGAGAATCTCCACATATGCCTGATTAGTATTTGTCATCTTAGATTTTCATTGATGCCTTGGTGGGGTTGGGTCAAGCTATGAATCAGTCGGACTTGAGGGAGTGCTTGCGATTCCCACCGTCTAAGCTCCTCATATGTGACTCCCAGTGAGTAAGTGCTACTATGGTCACGCCTAAGTAGGATAGGTACAATTGGTCTCTCCGGCCTACCCTGAGAAATGCTAGGCTTCATTCTCATAGCCATTTCTTAACCATCTTTTTTTCAAATGGATTCAAATCCATCATTGGATTTGTAGATTTAGACGTGTGCCCTACATATTTAATAGTAGATTTAAAAAAACATATGCATGGAGGAAAACTATGTCATTTTAAAACAAAACTGAAAAAATATTTGCACAATTAGGGGTCTTTTTGTCCAGGTTTTTTCAAATTTTTTAAAGAGAAATTATTTGAAATTTTTTAATTGTAAACCCTAATATCCTCAATTATAGACAAAGAACTAAGACTAGCCCAAATTTCTTTTCCTTTTTAAGTTTTTTAATTTTTTATGTTTTAACAAGACATATTGGTTAGGTGGCAGTTTTTGATTGGTTTGAAGTATTTTTCCGTTAAAATTATAAATAAAAGTACTATCTTAATATTTAAGCTCAAAAGTACTACCGACAAGTATATCATTTACGATACTTTTTAAAGCCGAGACAGACATTTGATAATATAACTTACCACAGATAAATACCTCATAGGCATTTAACTCTTTATTTAAACAAAAATTAAATTCAAATTGATTTTTAGGACACCAAGCCTGGCATTAATCCTAATTCCTAACAATTGCTTATACGGTACTATGTGTAAATAACAATTGAAACATATGAAGGGAAACAGAGTGGTTTCTCACGGTAAAAATTTATTCTCATGCACTAAGCATTTTACTAAGTGTAAATAACAATTGCTTATGCACGTTTAAATTTGACACCGGTGCGTTCGGTATTATAATTTTATAGATAAAAAGTACGATATTAAACCAAACCATAGAAATCAGAATGTTTGGGATTACCTTTTTTAAAAATTGCGATTTGAAAACGTAAAAAATTTGTGTTTTGTTTTCAAGTCGTATGTAAGGGAGTGCTTTTGTTTAAAACACACAATTTTATAAGCTAAACTGTGATTTTGCTAAACGCTTTATTATGTTTTTAAAAACCACATTTTTAAATCGCACATTTTAAAATCGCAATCTCTAACGAACCGAAGAGTCTTTCAAATGTTTATGGAAAAAACAAGTACTACTATACTACATAAAAGAATATTACAAAAAGTAAAAAACAATGAAAAGGAATAACCGTGAAAATTGTCCTCAAAAGGTAACTCAATCGGTTAGGACCACGTCTAGTGAAGCGGATGTCACTAGTTCGAGTCCCCCTCCCCCTCTTGTGCGCACATGTCAAAAAAATAAAGTAAAATAACTGTGAAAATTGAGACGCATAATTGTGACTATGTGAAAATTCAAATGTATAAGTCCACAACGAGGGAAGTCCAAATATTAAACACAATAATTGTGGCAATAATGTTGGTCATTCAATATACAATTTTACATTTGCTTCCCAATTAGGACCATACATTAAGAGAAAACATAGATGAACAAAAAATCACTTGAAGTAGTAGGGCAGATTCACGACGTAGAGGAGGATGTATGCCCAAGTGACACCGGAAATCCCACCGAAGAAGAACCCGCCGGTGAACTTGGCCCATCCGTCCGCGGTTTGCAGCTGGTCGGGCTCCTTCTTCCGACCGGTTAGGGTTAACCCGGGGGCGGTGGATGGTTCTCCTTCCTTGAAGGATGCAATGCCATACATGGTCAAGCAGATGCTAAGGATAACAACAAGGCCAGCAGCAGCCAGAGACCCAGCTCCACCAGCATACTCGGTGTTCCTCAAAGGCCCGGTCTTGACGAAGGGCCCAACAAGGAGAAACCCATGGGCCAGGCCCACTTCAATCCCCCTCAGGAGTGGGTTGACTGCCGTCCGATAGGCCGGAAGGTTTGAGAGGTACCATGCAATCAATGGGCTTGATGTCACCGGAGTCTCCAGGCTTCCGATGAATGGGTCACCATTGATGGGCTGAATAACCTGGTAAGTTGGCTGCAAAATTGAACCAGAAAAGAGAATACTTACATCTCATCATGGAGGATCTATAATCTATAAAGAAAACATTTTAGGTGTATACATATCCAAATGTAAAAGAAACAAATAAGATATTTAAATTCGATTAATATTCTCGATTTGAAGTCCTTTATATTATACATTTTTTTTTTAAAAAAAAATTATTCTTGTCCTAGATATTTAAATCGTCTACTTGATTATTATTATTATTTTTAACACATCTACTTGATTATGGTTACATGACCTTCCTAGTTTGTTCTTGGCCAACGTTGTCTTGTTTTATTTAGGAAAAAGTACACATATTTCCTTAAATTAACACTCAATTTATAATATTTTTTCGAACTAAGAATGCATCAATGTCTTCTAAATTATCAAAAAATTGTAATATTTTTATTGCTCCTAAACGACAAAAATGCTGTAAAATTTTTCAATCAAACAAAAATGCCCCTAAAAATTCAAAAAACAAAAGGAAAATAAAACAATGGGACTTGTGAACCCACAACAGCGAACTGTCTTGAGTTTGTCACCACCTTTTTTTTGTTAAGGGTATTTTTATCATTTGAGAGACACTACAAATTTTTGGTAATTTAAAAAAGATTGATGCTGCAAATTGACATTTAATTCCAGGGGTATGTGTTTTGTTCCCTTTTACTTAAATGCAACATACAGTTAACATGTCTATACATATACAATTATATATACACACTATTTTCATGTCTAATTAATACAGGGGATACAATCATATACACAGAACATATCCGGTCTCGGAGAGTATTTAGTTAATTATATTTAAAGGATATTTTTATTTTTTTACTTTTTGAACGAACAAAAATACCCGTTCACTAAAACTAACTGGATTTATTCAGAGATAATCATAATTCCATATAAACCTTCTCTAAAGACTACTCATAATCCTTGTTTCAGAAACAAGTGGCAAAATTCGATCTCAAGTTGTTCGATAAAATATCATGGAGAGAAAAGTACTAAAGCCTACCTTTTCAGATTGGACGGCTTTGACGGCGAAGGAATGGCGTCTCCCAGAGGGCAAGACTTTGAGGGGAGAGGCAGAGAGGCCTCTGGGTGCGACCAAAGCTCTTGTGATTGGTGAGGTGAAACTAGACTTCAGCTGGCTGGCCATTGGGGAAGCAGCGGCCATGGCTTCGCTTACAGAAGAGAATGGCAAAGAGTGGCAGAGAGTGAGTGAGCGAGAGAGAGAGAGTTAGAAGTAGTCAGATTTTAGAGGGACCATGTGTTGTCCAAAATGTTAAGAAGGCTGTGGTTGCCAAAGCCCGTATCATTTCATTGGACGACATATCGCACGCAACCTTATCCCTTATCCATTACTTTCTTCTCTTAGGAAATGAACTGGGTCGGGTTGTTCGGGTTTTTTTTAAGGGAAATAATGTGAAGTGGTTATACCAATTTGCACGTGGTGTAAAAATGACATGTACCCATAAGACCTTTTTTTTTTTTTTTTTTTATTTTTATTTTTTGACATGTTTACACAAGGAGAAGAAAATGGCATAAGGGATTCGAACTAGTGACATCGGTTTCATAAAGTGTGATTCTCAACTGATTGTGCTACCTCTTAAAAACATATTTGTTATTTGATAGTTTTTGCCAAAAATTAGACGAAAGTTGGGTGTACGGACCTATTTTTTATTTTTACATATATACCACATAGAACTCTCATAATATTTTTATAGCATGTCCGAAAAAAAAAATTGAAGGGGTGGCCGGAAAGCCACCCCTAACCCCTTTGGGGGTGACTTTCCAGCAACCCCTAAGCCCTACAGGGGTGGCTTGCGGCCACCCCCAGGGGGTTAGGGGTGGCTAGAATTCAAAATTTTTTTTTTTTTAAGATTTAATTTTTAAATTAAATTAATATGCTGACGTAGCAAAACGATTCATTTAGTTGGGATTAACAGGCATCAAACATTTGGGGGCAAATGTAACAGTAGAAGTTAATTTTCCTTTTCGATTGGCACAAAGAGTAAAATTTGAGAAAAAAAAAAAAAAAAGTTCAGGGAGTTTTCTGTTTTGGCATGTTGACTCAGAGATTTATAAGACATTTACCCAAAAAATAATAAAATATTATTTAAAGTTAAAAAAAAAAATTAAAAACAAAATAATAAAAAAATAATGGGGTGACTTGAGCCATCCTCAATGGCCAACTAGGGATGGCTGAACCACCCCCATGGCCTATGGGAGAGGTTCGGCCACCCCCAACTTGCAAAAGGGGGGGTAGCTTCGACCACCCCACCCTCATGGCCATTGGGGGTGACCGAAGCTTGCTGAGACGCATCCATGGCTGATGGTACACGAATGAACCAGATGGCAGAGAGCATTACTGCCCGAAGAAAACGTGGAAAAGAATGAGAAGGTGCTGGAGAGATTCGAGAAGCAAATGGAGCAAACTAAGATCCACATGAAACATCAAGTTTTTGAGATCATGTACAACAATGATTGGAAGTTTGAGGAGCTGATGAAAAACTTGGCATACCTTACACAAGTGGTGGAGAACAGGAAGGGTTCTCTGGAGAACAAGCACGGTGAGCCTTCAATCTTGGAGGCAAGAGAAGTAGAGAGAATCCAAATCCTGGAGCTACAAACTGATGTTGGCAAGAATAAGAGAGTGCACATTGAGGAGGGGGACATTCCAAGTAGCAGTGCACCCGAAAGTTGGCAGATGAGGCCACCTTTCACTCAATAGGTTCTTGAGGTTCCTCAGTTTAACACAAGGGAGCAGAGAATGCAATGGCCACATGGAAATTATGGTCCCTTCAAGCCAGAGGAGAGGCACAATCATAGATATCCATCAGAATCCAACATTCAAAGGTATCACCAATCTGCAAATCATCAAGGAATGAGATATTATCAAGATGATAGAGTTGCTAGAGGTGAGCAACAAGTAGAAGATCAATTAGCCATCATAACAAGGTCAGTGAAAATTGATTTCCCTAAATTTGATGGTAGTGACCTTTCAGGGTGGATATATATAAGGCAAATAAGTTTTTCTATTTCCATAGAACACCATACAACCAAAGATTAATGTTTGCTTCTATTCATATGGAAGGGAAAACCTTAGTATGGCATCAAGACATGGATATGTCTGGATTTTTGCCTAATTGGAATATTTTAGCACAAGCCTTGCTGGGAAGGTTTGGACCTTCATCCTATGATGATCCTATGGAGTCTTTAACTAGGTTGAAGCAATATACTAGTGTAGATGAGCATAAGGAGAAGTTCGAAGCACTCTCTAATAGAGTTAGAGTGATTGATGACCACAATAAGCTTAGCTGTTTTTAAGTGGGTTAAAGGATGAGATTCAACTCCCTGTGAGAATGTTTAATCCACAATCACTGCTAATAACATATTGTCTGGCTAAGACGCAAGAAGAGCATGTGCTAACTGCTAGGAGTTCAAAAACCTACCATAGCTATTCAGAAAATATCTTAGTCCCAAATGGAGGAAAGGAGAAATAAAGGGTTATGTTATAACTGTGACTTTAAATGGCAATTTGGCCATAAATGTCAAGCCCCAAAATTGTTTTTGATTGATACTGTAGAGCTGGTGGAGGAGAGTAATGAAGTGGAGGAGCATGGGGAAGATGTTATGGAATTTAGTTATGATGAGAATTTACTTGAAATTTCTTTGCATGTTATCACCGGTAGCCATCATCCTAAAACTATGCGCATAGTGGGATGGTTAGGAATTCAAAGGATTGTGATCTTCATTGATAGTGGTAGCACTCATAACTTTGTAGATTCTTCAATCTGCAAAACAACTCACTTGTTCATTCACAGAGAACAAAGGATTAAAGTGAAGGTAGCCAATGGAGAAAAGGTTGTCAGTGAAGGAAATTGTCTTAATGTCAAAGTATAGTTGAGTGGATTTTCTTTCCTCACGGATACTTACGTGATTTCTTTGGCTGGTTGTGACATGGTCTTAGGTATTCAATGGTTAGTTACCCTAGGTTCAATCACATTGAATTTTAGGGCTTTAACCATGGAATTTACCATTGCTGAAGAGACTTTCTGTTACAAGGGTTAGTTGCTCCAAACCTTTAAGAAGTAACAAATTTATCCATAGGCCATGGGGGTAGTTCGGCCACCCCTGGCTAGCTATTGGGGGTGGCTCTAGCTAAAATGGAGGTGGCCGGCCACCCCCTATAGCAAAGATGGGGTGGCTAGCCACCCCATTCTTTTTTTATTATTTTGTTTTTAATTTTTTTCTTAAATCTTAAATAATTTTTTTTATCAGTGGGACACATATCCCATTTGTGTCCCTAGGATTTCTTAAAATAAATCCTAAGAAATTCTAGCCATGAACCAAATCCTCTCCCGTCCATGCAGTTCCAAAAAATGATGTTGTTTTGATTATTATATATATATATATATATATATATATATACCATCAACAAAAATTGATAATTGCCCATAAAAACATATATGCCATATTGGATTTAAGATTCCTACTATGATGAAAAGTACTAGAGTTATAATTGAATATAAAAAACTGATTTTTTCTCTTCCCTTTTTCTCTTCCCAATAAATTATACAATTTTCGTCCTTAGAGTGTAGCTCAATCGATTGGGAACCACACTTCATGAAATAGATGTCACTAGTTTGAATCTCCTTCCCTTTTTTACTCTCATTATGTGGACATGTCAAAAAAAAAAAAAAAAAATTACACAATTCTAAATTAACTAATGTATCTACTGTAGGATAGTGAAAGTTGGTTAATGAATTTCCAAAGTCTATTGCTAGATTCAATTTTTTTTTTTTTTTTTTTGAACAAACGAGTTATCTTAATTGATATAAAATCAATCTGGATCAAAGTGCTTCATTATACAATGCCAAAGATACAATTTGAAAACTCTATGGCCTCAACACTATCTATGACATTCCTAATAGCCTCTAGGACTTATAAAGCAACGCCTTAGAAATGTCATCATCACAATCAATATATAGATCTGCAACATAAACCGACGAATCACGTCTTTAGTCGCTGTCTCTTTTATCAATGACAATTTTTCTATAAACTTGATAACTCCTCCGTCGTCAGTCAATAGTTTGCTCTCAAAAAAGAACTAGAAAAAAACAAAAGACCTATCTAAAACCATTATGTTATTCTTAAGCAAAACCTAAGAAACCAACAAATCCAAAATTTGCTGCGGCCAGAGCAACAGCAGACTTGTCTTATTCAGAAGCAAAAAAGAAAATACATAATAAAAAAAAAAACAAAAAACACCCCACTCCCAGTGACGACATCGCTGACTTGCTGGCGCGTGGCTGGCAGAATGATGCATCAAGGCCTGCGGCTGAAAGAAGGGGTGGCCGACGAGCACAGTGAGCGGTAGCGTGGGTGGACAAAACTGATGGAAAAGGACAGATCCGATTCTAAAGAAAATAGATCTAGAAACCTGATCACATTCGATGGGATGGTTGTCCGCAGAACGTGACAGGCCAGTACAGAGTCTGGACGACAAATCTAAACAAAAGAGGAAAGAAGAGAGGAGGGAAACGTCGCCTAGGGTTTTTTTTCCTCATCCTTACACCCGCGGTTATGCACGAAAAAAAAAAAAAAAAAAAGGAATTTGTTAGATTCTGTATTTTTGTTTTTGCTTATAAATAATATCCAAAATTACATGAATGATTTTGCGTGAATGAGAGATCCAAAATATTCTTTTCTCACAAAAAAAAAAGTTAGCATGATTTTAATTCTACTTTGGAAGAAAAAATCCGCGTGATTTTCCAATATGATGTGGTAAGCCTCGACTTTGCCCTTGTTTAAATCTGACAAGTCGTCTATGTTTATCCATGTTTGACAAAATAGGTAACAGATTGAAGAGAATGTTCCACAAACTTGGTACCCGGTCAGCTTAAAGGACCAATCCTATTAGTTAAATTAGGCTTGCCACAAGTGCGGATCAAAGAATTCATTTTATCAAGGTCGTCAATAAAATAATAAAATATAATGATAAAATATTTTATTTTTGTTCTTTTTATATATTATGTTTTTATTATAATATGATAAATACAATAAAAAAAATATATCACAATATATTTATCACAAAAAACATATTTATCTAACTTCATAAATATATGTTAAATTGATATATCAGTTACCATGTAGGCACTAGTATAAAAGTAAAGGAAAATACAAAATACAAAGTGCCTAAACTTGCATTCTACACGTTCTTAGATAAACAAAATAACGAAAATGAGAGATATATCTCAATTAAAAAGCTTAAATTATAATCAACACAAATTAAGGGCGAGATCATAACCAAGAAAAATTACGGCCTTAATGGCTTTAATTATAAATTTTACTCTAAATTTACTCGGTTGGGTTATGACAAGGAAAATGCCAAATATTGATAAATAAACATTAAATTTCTTGATTTTTTTTATTTTTTATTTTTTATTTTTTTTAAATATGAAACCAAGGAACTGAAACAGCCAAAGAGAGAAGGATTAGGAAAAGTCTGAAAAACATCGAACACGTTACACGAGAGTGAGAGAAACCAAGTTCTTGACTTCTTGGTTATGACAATTGAGTCATTGACAATGCACAAAGAATGTGAGAGAAACATCGAACACGCACTGACCGACCCACAGACATCAAACAATTAAAATTAACATGCTGCACAATGAACTGAGTAAAGGCCCTAAAGGGCGCAACAAAAAAAAAATTAAAATATCAAAACCAAAATTAAAAATTGAGTTAAGAAATTTTTCTTAATTTTTTTTTTACCAGGGGCGCCCGCCTCCAGGTCGCCCCACGCAAATCCGCCACTGCTTGCCACTACTAGAACTCAAAACAAGTTTAAAAGAGCTTGACACGAGGCATATGTTATCATAATTCAATGTCATGTGAAAATTTATCTTTTTTAATTAAGAGTTTGAGTATGTAGCATTACGGTACAGTGTTTTATACTTTTATGACAATAGTCTCTATTGCCTAGTTTATTAGAAGTAGGAGTTTATAGTTTATCTCATAATAATGTTAGGAGTTTATCTTTAAGTGATTGTAGGAGTTTATCTCCATGATAGATTCGGAGTTTATCTCCAAGTCTTCTACTTTGATTCATGTACTCATAGAGGTCGTTTATTTAAAATTTAAATGGTGATCAATTCATAAAGATTAGGTAGAATAAATTTCAAAGCTTGTGTTTGAAAAAAAGAAGTTTTAAGTTTTGAGTTCCTTTAAACTTATTTTGAGTTCTAGAAGTGGCAAGCCTAACACTAATAGGAATATTGGTCCTTTAAGCCGACCGGGGCCTAAGTTTGTGGAACATTCTCTTGAATCTGTCACCTATTTTGTCAAACATGGAAAAACATAGATGACTTGTCAGATTTAAACAAGGGTAAAGTCCAGGCTTACCACATCATATTGGAAAAGTATGCAGATTTTCTCTTCCAAAGTAGAATTAATCACTTAACTTGTATGTTAAGTGATATTTTTTTATATTTTTATGCAATTATATTAATCTATAAAAAATTAATTTTTGTTTACAGCATAAAAAAATTAATATAAAAGAATTTTTTTTAAAAAATTATCCTAAATTTTAAGTTATGGCAGTAGCTTGGACAAGGTGATTCGTCAGCAATCCAAAAAAAAGACTGACAGCCTGCCAATAGTCTGCAGAGATCCACCTTTGGTTGGCAGAAGTCCAGCGATTTGAGAAAGAGAAACTCAAACTAATGAAGTTTTTTTTTGTTAAATCGAAAATATTTTAGGGTTTTTTTTTTTTTTTTTAATTAAGAAGATGTCAAATTTGTTACGTGAGCAGTGAGGTCTCACAAGATGGCAATAGCATGAGTGGTTGATAATTCAATGAACCTTTAAGAAATTGAAAAGTCACCGTCCACGTTTCCCATTCACATTAAAGAAACTTCTTTTTTTTTTTTTTTTTTTTTCATTTTAGAAATTCCACGTCATCTAGTATGAAATATTCCATAAAAAGTTAAAAACTTATTTCCAGCGATGGGCTATGAATAAACTATAAAAATCAAGCAGCATGTTAAAGTAAATGAGAAATTCACTTGTCATCCTTTTTCGCCTTTTTGAATAATAAAAGAAAAAGATAAAAGGATTTATATCTTAATTGGCATGAATTATATATATATATATATATATATATATATATATATAATTCATGCCAATCTTTATTTTTTTATTTTTTTTATTATTCAAAAAGGCAAAAAAGGGTGATCAGTGTAATTCTTCATTTGGGCATGACCAACGAGATTCCTACCCGCTGTGAAATGTTCAGTTTAAGCTATAACTACTGTCCTGAAAGGCAAGTCCGTCACCACACCACCTTTTGTTTTTTGTTTTTTCCTTTTTTCTTCTTCTTTTTTTTTATTATTTATTTATTTAAAGGGTATAATAGTATTTTTAACGTTATTTTTGTTATTTATTTGACAGAAAAACACTAACGGAGGTTTTCAACAAACGAGGCTAATGATGGTAAAAAGCTATGTATTTTTTTATCTTTCAAATTTTATTTTGAACAAAGTCATTAAAATAAAACAATATTTACGCAATGAAAAATAGTCCCCCGTCTCCTTGCACACTATTTTCGATAAAAATAAATAAATAAATAAAGAAAAAAAAAAAGATATGGTTAAATTATGAGTTATGCAATAGAGACATTTACCCAATAATTCACTTTAGTTTTGTGGTTCAACAACATGGCGATTTATCACAATTCACAAGCAACCTTTACGGTTGTCCTCGAGGCTTCAACCAATTTTTTCTTTTGCTGACTTTCTAAATTAGAAATTTTTAGTTACTTCAATCACTTAAACTACGCATTTTGAAGTATAAGTTATTAGTTCGAATCTCTTTTTCTTTTTTTTTTCTTTCTTTGTGTGAATATGTCAAAAAACATATATAAATTTTCAAACCACAGTTCCATTTCTTTCCAAATACTTACACAATAATAATAATAATAAAAAGTTCATATACTCTTTTCAAACTACCACTCCAATTGAGAATGCCTCCTTCCCAACTTCTAAAAAATTGACAATATCCCTCCAATACTAGCAAAGAAAGACAAAAATGACCTTAAACTTTTGGCATAAGACAAAAATACTCCTATATATTTCAATAAATAAACAAAAAAAAAAAAAAAAAAACAAATTTTTTCTTCAACAAAAAACAACAAAAAAGATTTCTTTTTTTAAAATTAGTTTTAATTTTTTTCCTTGAATTTTCTATTTTAATTTTATTAAGGATATTTTTGTTATTAAAGAGGACATTGATAATTTTTGATAGCTTGAAGATATTGTCACAATTAAAATTTTTAAAAAACATTATTAATTAAGTATTTGATGGGACATGTGGACTTTTCCTAATAAAACAAAAGTCAAATTCAAAAACAGCTAAACAACCATTCTCCCGTTCAAACAATAGGTCCACATATTCAAAAAAACAAAAAAAAAAAAAAGAAATGGTCAACAGGTCAAGCTTTAGACCCGGTCAAAATTCAGAATCTTTTTTACGATGGAGGCAACCTCATAGAACTTATTTTGAGCTCCCCTCCTCCTCGTATCATATTTTATACACTAATATTATATATTATAATGACCACTCTATTAACACTTTAAACTATACATTCTCATAATTGCTCATGAGGGAATGCCTATTTCAAAGCTATTGTATTTCACATTATTTAATTTTTTAATAAATGTTATTCTTTTTTTTTTTAATATAATAGTCAGTGACGTGTCAAATGAAGGTTATACTTTCACTTTTAAATCAGTCATTATTAAAAAAAAAAAAAGTTTAATAATAAATTAATAATGCCAAATTTAGGGCACAGAAATGATTTATTTGCTAAAAATAGTATTCTAGAGATATATTTAGATGTATCCTCTCATTGGCTAAAAAAAAGAAGTGAAAAATAATAATAAAATATAATAGAAGGCAGCGGTCAAATTAGTTGGACGTGACTATGTCAAATGACCTTATTTTTTTATTTTTTTTTTTAAAAGTAAGCTGAGAGATCAATTGTGACTATCCTACTTAGGCATAACTATAGTAGCACCTACCCGTTGAGAACCGTAAACGTTTTCTCAAGTCCGATTAAGTCATAACTTGACTCAACTCCATCAAAACATTAATAAAAATTTAAAATAACTAATACTAATCAGATTTAAGTGAGAATTTTCGATACGTTATTGGATCATGTCTAGAAATTGACCAAAATCAATTAACATTGCAATCATTGTAGCTTTTCTTCAAATTTTATTATTTTTAATCCCACACATCTCACCCCAAAAATAAATAAAATAAAAAGGAACCCAAACTAAAGTCACTTTTTTGGTTCTCGGCCGCCCATACTTTTATTTTTTTATTTTTATTTTTATAAAAAATAAAAATAAAGAAGCAATTAAATTCTCTTTCTCTCTCTCTCTCTCTCTCTCCGTGGCAGAGAGTCAGAGACACGTTAGAGGACTGATGACATACGAACATACCCCAACAGTTTGAATCCGAAACGGATTCCTAACAAACAACGGCGTCGTTTCACGTCTCCTTCTCCTTCTGCGACTCTAAAACCGTAGCCTTCTCTTCTCCTTACATCTCTTCTTCTTGAACCTGCTCCGATCCTGCATTCACTCACACCGTCTGAGAAAGAAAAAACAAAAAAAAAAAAAAGTCTTCGGTTTTCGCTTTCTTGTTTTGACGACGCCGACGAGAAGAAGAGAGAGCAAAGCGATGGGGTTGATATTGGAAGAGCAAGAGAACGACATCGTCTTGGTCCCGCCCTCGAATTTCTCAATGGTCGAGGACGGCATTTTCAGATCCGGCTTTCCTCAACCCTCCAATTTCGCCTTCCTCGATACCCTAAATCTCCGATCCATCATGTAAGTAATTCTTTTGTGTATACATACATTCCTATGTTTTTCTATATACATTTATATATGTATATGCATGTGTGTGTGTGTATTTTGTTTAAAAGCTAGCATAATGTAAGTGAATTCTGTTTTGGTTGATAAGAAATTTTGACGGAAAAGAAAAGAGAATTTTGACTTCTTTTGCGCTTTAAACGAGCTGAATTTTTTTTTTTTTTTTTTGGGAACAAGAATTTTTCTCGATGTATTTATTGGAGTCTGTTTGGTTGTTGAGGAAGATTTTGAGGGAAAGAAAAGGAGAAGAATATGAAATATGGAAATTATGAAGAGAAATAGTTTTCTATAATTTTCTCTAGAAACAAATAGAGGATAATGTGTTGGATTTTGCAAGATATGTGACTTATACGTGATTGGGATTTGGAACAGATATTTGTGTCCCGAACCCTACCCGGAAGAGAACTTGGAGTTTCTCAGGTCTCGGAATGTTCGTCTCCTTCAGTTCGGAATCGAGGGGAAGACGGTATAATCTCTGAACTTTCTCTCTGGTTCATCATGTGTATAGTTAGAGATGCAAATTGTTGTGATGTGCAAATATTTGTTGAGTTTGAATGCTTTATTTGAGTGCATGTTGATATGTGGATGCAGTTATGTATTTATGATAATGGTTGAGAGAGAGACTATATTATGGCATGTGTTTAATTTGAAATCTTGGGTGATTCTTTTGGTATTTCACTAAGATAGCAGCTGTTGGATTTTCAAGTGATTTTTCTGTTCTGGGACGATGCAAAATTGAGGAGATGGAGCAAACTATAGCTAAAGATTTAATCTCATGCTGACAATTGATTACCTTTAACTTATTTTCAAGTAAATTCCAAGGAATTTTGTACAAGATATTTTTTTTTGTCCTTTTTGACATTTTATCTTTATAGATGCTCTGTTTGGAATTTTATAGGAATTTAATTAGCAGAGGGTAGAAATAAAAATTTTACATGTTACTATTTATCTCTTATCGATTAATGATTATTTATTCATCAAAAGGGAAAAAATAAGAAGATAAGTGGAGTAATAATTTCTTTTGGTTTCTTTTTGTAATAAAAAGAAAACAGATCCTTAAAGTAGTGAACATACATATATTTGTTGTGCTCGGTATAGAAGTATTAGTAGTCAAAGATTCAGGTTGAGAACTCGTAGTCTAGGGGAAAGAATTTGTGGTTCACTCCATATTTCGGAAATCATGACTTTCTTTTAAATAGCTGGAATCTTTTCCATACATGTTCATAGATAGTGGTTAAATATTTGGCGGTCAGTTGTAGCTTATCTTAGGGCCAAAAAAGGAAGAAAAAAAAAGGAGCTTCATGTTTTGAATCAAAGAAAAAAAAAAAAAAAAACAAAGAAGGAAGGTGGCTTCATGATGGTTGTTAAATAGTTCTTATAATTTCTCACGACGTATAGTTTTTGTCTTTTTGTGCTAAACAAAGTGTCATGGTAAATATACTTTATTTTCAAATGATCTAATTGTTCTGATACAATGTTTCCCAGTGTAAAAAGTACCAAACATGGTTCTTGAGATTTTAGAAGCATGCATGGGTTTACTAAAAGATCTTGGGAAAATGTCTTAAAAAACATAAGATGCTATGGAGTTCTTGTTATGATACTCTTTCTGGGGACCATCATAGATAGTCGAAACTGTTATTACATTGGAATCTGGGTTCTGATTTCCAACAATTCCTACTTGGTACATTTGCTTATAGTGTGGCTGATATAACAGGTTGGTAAAGAAAGTGATTATCTGTAATATGCTAAGTGTTTTGTATTAAAAAATAAATAAATAAATAAAAAATCTTTATGAATGCTGTAGTATGTTTTTGTTTATCCATGTTCAAACGAATAGAAATTATTAATTTGTTAATTAAGTGTTTGCTGTGTAAATGTTGGAATAATAAAGCTAACGGAAAACGTGAGTAGTTTGTGCGTTGACTCTGTGGTTGATTCTATCTTGCAATTAAAATATTACAGATGCTAATGACATTTGATGGAATGTGGGCATGGTTGTTCCATGTTTACTGCATTCCTGATGCTACTGTTCATAAGCATTTACATTACATTTACAGGAGCCTTATGTATCTATTCCCAAGGAGACCATCATGGAGGCTCTGAAAGTCTTAATTGGTACTGGATTATAATCTGGCAAAGTTTCAATTAACTCTTTTGCTGTAATTTAGATAGATTCAGTATTTTATCTTATTTTGCATTTATCTTTTGGTGTTTCCAGATGTGAGAAACCATCCAGTTTTGATCCATTGTAAGCGTGGAAAGGTATGGTTCATGTTCTATATTTTAGTTTTTATTTTTTGAAATAGTGCTTGTTGTTAGCCACTTGTGTACATGATCCATATGAAAAGCAAACTAACTACTGGAAATTATTCGATGTCAGTCATTATTACTATACACCATCTAGCTCATATTGGACAAAATTTTCATTGTAGCAGTAACATTACTATCACAATGATACATTTCTATTCTGAATTTGATTTTGCATCTATTTCATGCTTCATTGATCAAAATGACCCTCTGGAGGAATTTTAATAGAAATTAGAATCTGGTTGGTCCTGCATTTACATTTTTATTTTTGTAGAGGATTTTGCTCCTCTGTTCAACTCTGATGTCAGTCTGACAATCACCAGGCATTCTTCCTATACTAAAAGTAAATGAATAAAAACCATCCGGTTTTATTTTGCTATCAGAGTTCTATTATCAGCACGTGGGCACGGGCTCTGCTGTTTAGGAGCTGGAGACCTGCATTAGTTAGTTATTTGGCCCAAGGTTTTGGACTAGAGTTGACCCATCCCACCCTTTTGTCATCCTACATTTTAATAATTTATGGAAAAAAATTGTTTAATTGTTTGTATTAATGCTTACTTTATTGGCATTTTTAAAGAGAAATCTGTGGTATTGACACATTTCATATAATTGATATTTGAATTTATTTGTGCAGCATCGGACAGGTTGTCTTGTTGGTTGCCTGAGAAAATTTCAGAATTGGTGCCTGTCTTCTGTGGTTGAGGAGTACCAACGTTTTGCTGGTGCAAAATCTAGGATAACAGATTTGAGATTTATAGAGAAATTTGACGAAATGTGCCTGAGGCAGTGTCTTTACAGCATTATATACCAGTATCAAGGATATGGTTCAAACAAGAGGAAGCTGCTGTACAGTGAAGAGCCTTTACAAAAGCCCCGAATTACGTCAATTTAGCCGGGCTTGAGGGAGCGTTTTCTTTCTTTCTTTCAATTTTTTTTTTTTTTTTTTTTTTTTGGGGTGGGGGGGGATTGGGTTTACTGAGGTGCTTTTTGTCACACCTTCATGCTTGTTTTAGTTTTAAAATTAAGCATCTACTGCGGGCTTCCATTTTTACACGTACGGAAAGCAGTGGTGCAAACCAGTTTTTTTCAGTCTATAATGCTACATACAAGAAAAAAATCTCAAGACGCTACTCGTTTTCCTCTTTCTCTCTCTCTCTCATTGGATAATTCAGCCATGTTTCCAGCCATATTTCTTTTCTGTTTGAAGATGACATTTAGGCATGCGGAATTGCATTCATCACCCATTAGGCATGCGGGTGATATTTGAGGATGACATTTCCCCAAATTGTTACTTTATTTTATTTTATTTATTTTTTAATATTTATAAATAACCCTTCTTAAACTATGAAAAGTGCTAGAGAGCCAAACAAATTAACCTAGAAAAATTTTCAAACTGACGTGACAAGGGTTTTTAAATTTAAAAAAAAAATTCAATTTTTTCTCCTGTGTCTATCACTTATGGTCTGCCATATCAATTTAAAAATTTTTCTAGGTTTATTTGTTTGGTTCCCTAGCACTTCTCTTAAACTATAACCTTATTGTTGATTTTAATGTCTTGCCTTCTACAAAAAAGTGCAAGAAATGTATATATTTTCTCTCTCTTTAAAACCATAGCTAACCTTCACATAACATATTAGAGCTCTTGTATAAACCACAATTAAATACATATAAATATAATGTTCTTACAATTTAAATACATATTAAAGCAATAACATATATGTAACATGCGACAATAAAGCAAATGTAATTATATTTTGTTAATACAATACCAAGAAAACAGTACATAGTGAAGGAAAGCTTATACATAGAATGTAAGAAACTTCACAAAACTCTTTTATGTGTTTTGAAATTATTCCTTAATGTTAAAAAACTCTCAATGTATGGTATTCAACTTTCAATTTGTTGCAATGTACACCATCTATTAAGATTTTCCATTAAATATTGTAAAAATTTTCAAAATACCATTTTTTATAAGAAAAAAAAATTGCAAAGATTTAGGCGAATGTATTTTTGTAAATTTCATTTAATCCGGACCAATGCTTGAATCTTTGTAATTCACGTTTTTATTTTTTTCATTTAGGTTTTAATTTGTATTACATATGGTACTTGACTTATAGGTAAATACAAATTTAATACATTGCTACCATTTCGTCAGCCAAACTAACGGACTGCTATGGGGTGATTTCGGCCACCCTTGTGGGCCCGTCAAGGAGTGGCTGAACCATTCATAAGGCCCTTTAGGGTAGTTCGGCCACCTCCAATGGCCATAAAGTAGGTGGCCGAAACCATCTTCAAAGGCCTACCGGGTTGCCAAGCCACCCCTAGAAGCCATGGGGTGGTCAAACCATCAAACCGGCCACAGGAGGTGGCCAAAACCACCCCTATTGTAGTCTGTTAGTTTGGTTGACATAATAGTGACAAACTGGTATTTACCCATAAGTTAGGTACTATCTGTGATACAAATTGAAAATTAGGTTAGAAAAAATAAAAGCTTGAAAACTTCAGTATTAAAAAGGTAACTAACACTTTTTATAATTTAACAAAAAATCATAACGAGGATATTGCAAATTTAACAAAAAATCATAACGAGGATATTGCAAATTTCAAGCATTTCAAATCAAGTGCTTAGTTTTTTTTTTTTTTTTTTTTTTTTTTGAGAGGTGTATAGTGAAATTTTTACACTGACTTATATACAGTCAAATTTTTATACTGATTTATTATTAAATAATAAAAATGTGTAGGTAAACTTTTATATTTAGATTTCCCTTTTAAATTAATTGTTTATAAATATTTATAGTTTTTGTTACATATTTTAATTGTATGAAATATATAATTGTAGTTAGTTGCAATTTTGTTGTTTTTTTTTTAATTATTATTATTTTTTAATTTGGAATTAAGGGTAAATTTAAAATTTTATAAAAAAGTAAAGGGTATAAACGTTATTGTCTCACTTTTAACGATTAAAATCTGACAGATGGGTTCAAATTAATTACAATTGAAAGTTTAGGAGTTCAAATTCAGAAGTTTTGAAGTTTGTGGGGGAGGGGAGTTGTCAAATCATGTGGTAATTCTGAAGTTTAAAGTGAAGTTACCCATTATATTTAACATGATCTATAATTTAGAAATGTTGGACTTTCAAATGTAATCAGGTATTCGTTAGATGTGAGTTGAGTATGTAACATTACTCAAAACAACTGACTAAAAATTTCAATATGAATACAATGAATAATTACAATTTGTTTTCAATAGAAAAATACTATATAGTAATCTGTTATATGATTATCATACAATTATAATGATGTGGTAATGAAATTCAGCTCTTAATTTTTTTTACAAGCCCTTATTGAAATGCTAATTATATATATATAAAAATGGATAAATAAAAAATTGGTCTCTGTGGTTGGCCTAAATTACAATTAACTCCATGTGGTATAAAAAATAATTTATAGGTCCCTGTAGTTGGCCTAAATTATAAATCATTCCTTATGGTATAAAAAATAATTTATAAGTCCTCAAGGTAGGCCAAAATAACAGTTTATCCATAAAATCAATTTTCATTAAGTAATTTCACAGAATCCGCTACTTTGTCACGTTATACTTACTAAAAACGTGACACATGTTATTATTAATTTATGATTTTAAAAATTGACAACTGTGATTTTTCACATCATTTTAGGACACCAGCTAAGATTACACATCAACCATCACTTCAAATCATATTGTTTCAATAAATTAACATAATCTCTTATATCTTCAAAATTTTACTTTGTGCGTAACCCTCTCTCATTTTTATCTTCCTCAAAACGATTTGAGAGCATTTTGTTAAAATTTGACGGTCACATCTTCTAACCATTGAAAAATAAATAAAAACAACATTCAAGTTAATTAATTGTGACAAAGTTTTCCTTCAAATTAAGTTGGAGAAAATTTGGTTGCACTTTTTATTAAACTGGCATTTGTCTTTAGAGCATGAAAATTAATTTCAGGGAGTAAACTATTATTTTGGCCTACCTTGAGGACATATAAATTATTTTTTATACCATAAATTTAGGTAAACTATAGGGACTTATAAATTATTTTTTATACTACATGGAATAATTTGTAATTTAGGCCAACCACATGGACAAATTTTACATTTACTTCTAAAAAAAAGTCATCCTCTACTTTATTTAAGAGAAATGCTATAGTGCAATAAAAAAACCATTTTTTGCCCATAAAAGTCTTAAGAGAGCCCCTACTATCCCGTCGGTGTGCAAAAGACCCATTTTGCAGCCCCCAGTACATTTTTGATACCTAAGCTAAACTCATCTTATAGAATATAATTGAAAACACATGATTATTTTGCAGCCCCCTTTCTTCTTCAGCAGGTTTGATATTCTCAAAAGTAGCAGCCCCTTTCTTCATCGCCGGCCAAACCCAACCGGAAAATCCATCATCAAAACTTGTTTTTGATGCCTCAAAATCCATTTATGGATTCAAAACTAAAATCTAGAGGCGAAAAGTTAATTCTTTAGGGATTCTATCACCCTAAAGGCCGGAGATGGTGACTCATGGCCAAATCCAAACCGCCATTGTTGGAGCCCAACCGCCAGATCTGTTGTGAGAGCTAGAGCCGGAGTCAAATCGCCGTCGTTTTTTAAGCAAGACAACTCCCACTGGAGATGCATCTGAGAGAGAGAGAGAGAGAGGGAGAGAGAAGCGGTTTAGAAATGGATGGATTTGTTCTTGAGTGCGTGGGTCTGGCCATCTCTTTCCTCTTTGTGCAATTTTTTTGTTTGCTATAGAGTATTTTTGTGAAATATTTTTGCTTTATTTGAGGTGTCAGCATATTATTGGATGTTGTAAAACACCTATTTTACGCTAAGTTCGAATATAAGGTTTTCTCAACTCTTAAAGGTGGCAATAGGCCACAAGTTTCATTCATAGTTGTTGTGGCTCACCCATTTATGGAGTTTATGACCTCTTACCACCTAGAACTTTTATGGGCCAAAAATAATTTTTTTATTGTACTATAACATATTTTAATCCATATTTGAAAAGGCTTTACTCAATAAATATCCTTAAATTCATAAATTTTGTCGCTTGGCGCAATTCCTCAAATAAGTTGGGAGTTTGTCTTTTTAATTTTTAATTTTGAGTTTAGTTTGTCTTTTTAATTAGTGGTCAAAAAGGCCCCATTTTTTTTCTTGTATATCCCGACATAGGAGTTATTCTTTCATGTGTACCTCAATGTTTGTGTGTGTCTCTCTCTCTATATATATATGTTGTAATAATAAAAATCCTTACGCCGAATCCAATAGGCCCATACAAGAAGTAAAACAATCAAAGCCCAGCCCACCACCACATATTCCAAACACAGACAAGCCTCTATATATATATTTACATGTATCTTACATAGGTACGTAATCACCCGCTCGCGGCACCAGGCTAGGGTTTCCTGTCCCTTTCCCTTAGGGTTTTCCCACGCAACCACTCCTCTCTCCACCAGGGCCTTCGGATTAGATTCCGAGGATGACGGGGAAGGCCAAGCCGAAGAAGCACACAGCGAAGGAGATCGCGCTCAAGATCGACGCGGCGACGACGAATCGGGGCGGCGGGAAGGCCGGGCAAGCGGACCGTTCGGGCATAGAGAAGGGCGGACACGCCAAGCTAGAGTGCCCGCACTGCAAGGTGACGGCGCCGGACGTGAAGTCTATGCAGATCCACCACGACGCCAAGCACCCCAAGATCGGCTTCGATGAGACCAAGCTCAACAATCTTCACGCCTCCCTTGGCGCCGATACCTCCAAGGGCCGCCCTGGCATCCGTGGCAGCCACAAGAAGTGATATTCTAATTTGCCAATCGCTTCGTTGCTATTTGTGTGCTGGGGTTTTTCTTTTTTCTTTTTTCTTTTTTGATATTATTATTGTGGTCAAGTAGGCGATTGGCTTGTAGTGCTTGAACTGTATATTATCTGCCATGATGATGATGATGATGGACTATTCTTATGAATAGTTGTGCGCTATAATTATCATGTTTACTTGTGGTATGGAATATGGGTAATTGAGAGTATACTTGTTTTTTCATGATAGAACTCTTATTGTTTTTTCATGATAGAACTCTTATTTGGGATGTGGGCATGGTAAATTATTTACTTACATGTAGCATGTTTGATGATATACATGCTTGGGTGAGTGAGGGTTAGTGGTAAAAGATTTTCTCAACTTAATATATGCTTTTAGTACATGAAATTTTTCCTAGTAATTATGTTTTCAGACAAGAGTCAAGTCTTTGGCAGTGATGTTTCGTGTTCTAATTTCTTTTGTTTCTCTTTTCAGTTAATCTAGACGGCTTGTGACTGAAGGTGTCTGGATTTGCATTGACATGAACTTGGTTCATATGTTTGTCTATGTTTGTGGTTGACTTAATGGATGTGAAGAACCTATATTATCTGGTTTATATTAGATTCTGCTTACTTATTTTTATCTAAGTTGGTGTCTATGTAGATCCTTAATGGCAACAAGTGTTGCTGAGAATGTTGTGGTAATTGCTTTTCTCTTTGGTTTTTCCTCCGATCTATGCAATTGGAGTTATGGCATCTGAATAAAGTTACAATCTGCTTTGTTCTTGTATTTGCTTGATCTGGCGAAATCTCTACACTTAACTCTGTTTTCCATTTGCCTGAATTAAGTGTTTCATTATACAAGGATGTTATGCTTTGTGCATTATTTGGTTGTCTGTTTTCCAATGCAATGCATATTAATGAATTCTTGCCAACCTCTTTCTTCTTTTCACTGGGGTTCCCTGAAAGTGAAAATTAGTAAAAAAAAATTATGTGTTATTTGCCTAGGAGTTTCAGAATTGAAAATAAGTTTACCGCATTATTTAAGCCCCTAGTCATAATTTTGTGACAACCAAGAACAGGATGTTTCTTCACATTTGCATCATAGATTGCATGTTCTAAGTATTCTAGTGATGAATCAGAATGTGCTTGGGAGTGTAGAACACCATGTTATTCCGTTTTTGGTTTGGAAGCATATGGTTGATGTTATGTCATGATCATTTAGAGTGATTTGTGTATGGCACTGGCCACCTGTGAGGGTAATGGGTGGATTTTTTCCCCATTACCCGGCGGGTTGGATTTTTTTAAAAAACTGGTCAAAATGGGTGGATGCTAGTCTTCCCACAAAAAGGTCAACCCCAGAGTCCCAATCACACCAAAACCCCTCAAATCTCTGTAGTTCTCCACCAAATGACCTTTTCACCACCATAGCCACCCTCCCCGCCAGACCACCTCCACACAATGCTACAACTTCTGTCACTTCTGCAGCCCACCACCCCATCATTACCAGACCTACTTCTCCGAGCAGCAACTATCCCACCTAACCATTTTCACGGTTCCTATCCTCAAATCTACGAAGTTCAACATTCACAATCTTGATCTCCAAAGTCAACACCACCAATGCTTCCAAGAAAATCTCAGGGACCCATTCTCTCATTGCCTCTTTACTTCGCTGCATCAATGCTCTATAGTTCTCTCTCCACTATTATTCTGTTTTGTTTTCTCCATCTTTGTATTATTTTCCTCCGTACTCTTGGCGACCTCACCGCTCGTGTTATCCAAATCCATTTTTGTGTCTTGTTTGCATATCAGCAATGCTTATACAATCGAAAGAGCTCGCCCTTATCAAGTCCTCATTCAATTCTCACAAATTCTCACTTTTCCAGTGAAATCCACTGTTGATTTTGACGCGCTTTTTCACAAAGTCATTGCTTCTTAGGATTGACTCTATTCATGTAAATCATTCATGGATATATGTTATTCTCGGGTTAAATGGACAAGGTTTTATCAGTACCCGTTTGTTGGAGGCATATACGGCTGGTCTCTGCCTTGCCCCTTGTTGACGGGCAGGCAGTTCTTGAAACTGCCCCCCTTTGGTGGGCGGATACTGTCTTGGAGTTGGGCTGAGATCCGTCAGGAGTTGGTGGATTATTGTTATCTATCTAAATGAGTGATTTTGAAAACTGTTGGAGCTTTCCAAGTGTGAGCAAGTGGCTTGCTCTATTAAAAACAAAAAGGAGTGATTCTTGAGCAGGTTCCTTGCATGTCCGAAGCGTTTACTTTGACATAGTTTAAGATGAGAGGAGTATCGAAGAAGGATAAACGAGTGGTGGTAGGTTAAGGTTTGTTTAAGAATGACTATTGTCTCTAGCATATGAGGCATCCATGAATTTATGCTTTCTAGTTTCTAATAAATTCAACACTTTAAGTCGATGCTTTGTTATTTCATTAAAGTATTGAGTATGTCGTTTACAATGGATAAATCAACAGGTAGAAAGCTAAGCTCGTTTTTAACTTTCTTATATGGGATATGCTACACACTCCTACGTTCAGTTTCCTTGATGTGGTAGTAAAAACAATTCATCCAACATTTACAAGTGAATTTTTGTACTACATCAGCAAGTAGAAGTCGGAGTGTGTAACATTTCTCATATAGGGAAGTTTAAAAAGCGCTGAGCTTTTTATATATTGATTTATCCAAGGGCAAGCAAGTTTGTCTTCCTATATTAGGCATGTAATGTTTGTGAGGTATATTGTATCGCCAGTACTCATCTAGTTTGATCAGGGCCTTTAAGGGTGAATTAGGATCTTCTTAAATTCATTCGAACTGAATAATAATATATCAAGTTAATTATATTTGAGGAATATTTTTGACTATCCAAAAAGGGAAAAGATAAAAATTCTATTTCAATATAACTAACTATATATTAAAGTGTAGATCATCAATAAATATGCTTTTGATGTTTATATTCTCGCTGCTTAAACCTTTTTCAAATCTAAAGGCATCTCTCATGCAAGCGAATTCAATTCTGATTGTTCTTTAAATATAAAAATATAAGAAAGATGCAGTGGTTATCATGTTTTTATATTGAGAAATTATTTTTTTACAGTTTATACATTTCTAAATCAATCACCATAGGTTGATTATAAAAAGAAATGTAAGGAAGACGTATAATAGATGTATGCATAATAGGTCTCTTTTATATTTAACCGTTAATGTATATTTTTACCATATTTTTCCCTAACGCAAGAATATTTATGGTATGTATTTTCTTAACGACGAAAGGTTATTTTGTTCAAAGAAGAAAGAATCGAGTTACACAACTAAATTTACTATGTATGCTTTGCAAACTGACGTGGTGCTGACGTGGACTTTGTTAAGTCAGCATCTTAATAATTAAAATTTACAAATCAATATTTATATATTTTAAAAAAAAATTATAATATCATTACTTTATGATTTTTTAAAATAATAGTATCAAGGCTTTATTGCATTAGCAATTCATGCAGGTCCACAAAATTGTTCTCTCTCTGTCTAAATAAAATATTTGTTTCTTTATCTTATCCCTTTTATGTGCTCTTTGAGTATATAAAAATATGTATTTGTTTTATCTTATCCCTTTTTATGTAAGCCAACCAAACAACTACTTTAAAAGTCTAAATGCATTTGCTTTTAGAAGTGCGAGTAAGCTTGAATCCTACTCGTTTGACTAGATAAGTGGGCCTTTATAATTTGGTGTTGTAAGAAAAATTGTAGCATTTGTGTTATATTTTTTTCTCAGTGCAGATTTAATTTCTCACTTTTTCATTGAAAAATTAATTTGAACGTTGAAAAAATTAAAGCACATGACTATCATACATGCTGCAGTGTTTTTTTATGGCACTTGAGCCAAATCATCTTAAAAAATATTTTTCTAAGGTTCTCCTAGGGGTGTACAAACTGAACAGTTATAAGTGGCCAATAATTGCTAATCACTTTTGTAAGAAGCTTTAGGGGTGGCGGTAGACGGTTAATAACCGCTAACCGCCTATCCTTAAATATAAAATGGTAAAGTCCACATACTCCTTTCAAACTACCATTTAATTAACAATGTTCCTCCAAACTATCAAAACATTGTCAATGTCCCTTCAATGCTAACAAAAGATAAAAATACTCTTATAAATTTCTCAATAAGACAAAAAGCCCATAAATTTGAGAAGAAAAAAAAATTATTTCTTTTAAAAACGAAAATTTATTATTATTATTTTTTTATAAAAATTTGTTTTAAATAACGAAATATTTTCTTTTTTAAAACGATTTTTTCTTTTCAAAAGAAAATTTTCAATTTTAATAAAAAAAATAAAAAAATTTTAATTTTTTTTCTTATAAAAGGATTTTTTTTTAAATAAATAAATTTGGCCACCTCTCATATTATATATATATAAAATATGGTTGTAAACGAACAAAGCTACCTGTGAGTTCACTTTGGTTCGGCTCTAAGGGTGTAAACGAGCCGAGCCTAAGTAAGCATCCCTTATTCGGGCTCAGCTCGTTTAAATTTTATTCGAATTCGAACTTGAGCCAAGCTCAAAGACAAGCCAAAAAAATCGAGCTCGAGCTCATAATAAGTTGAGCCGAGCCGTGAGCTATATATATATATTAATTAAAAAATAATTTATATAGTATATTTGTTATTATTGAGTAATATTGACTATATACTGTTAGTTAGTTAATAAAAAAATATACGAGTCAAGCCTAATAAGTTAGTTGAGCCTTATACGAGTTTGCTTACGAGCCTAATCGAGTCGAGCTGAGCTTGTTTCGTTTAATATTTGAGCTAGGATTTGTATTCACGAAGTGCCTTATTTAATAATCGAGTCGAGCTTATATGAGCCGATCTTGAGTTCGCTCGCGAACACCCCTACTCGACTTGATAAAGCTCGGCTCATGTGCGACTCAGTTATTAAATGAACAGTTCGTGGACATGAAATTATACTTGATTATTAAACGATACATACCCGTATAAAACTCGGCTCGCTTGTTTAAAGTTTGTTAACATACTCATATAAGGGCTCAGCTCGCTTATTAGCGCGACTCGTATATATTTATATATTTACATATTATTTTATATATTATATATATTAATTAATAAAAATAACTTATATAATATATAATTTAATAATAAAAGTTAATTATATAGTCATATCTTAAATTATCTAACCATCAAGTATCTAATGCTAGTTGAATCAACAATTTGAATTGTTAATCATATGATTAAATGGAAACTTATTATACTTAATCATATTATTATAGCTTAAATATAAATTTCTTATAATTTATAAAATTACATTTAATCTGTTAAAACTATAACATATTTTAGTTGCAAAATTGGTCAACTAGAGCTATTTTTTGTATAAATGAGAGAAGATTGCACTTTTTTTTAAAAAAAATTATTATTATTATTATTAGATTGCACCTTGATAACATAGCATCAACTTCTCTACGGCACATGACAGCCCAAAACGCACATAAAAAACAAGAAAGAAAATAATGTTTGACGCCTCTTCCCTCTTAAGTCTTTAGAACAAATTCGAATTAACACATAAAACGTACACTTCAAAACGCATGTTGAAACACATAAAATACACGCTCATCTTAATGGTTGCCAGTTGCATTCCACCATTTAATCTGAGCTCATCTCTCTTTTACACATTATCTGGAGACACACGCTTCTTATTAATCACATGCTTTGCTTTACTTTCCCCATAGTAGCTTCGATTCTTCATTTCGTCTTCTTCCTGTCTTCACTCTTCACATTTGACTGTAACCCTAAATCATCCCAAATCAGACATAACGTCTAGAGCTCCTTACACCTAGTGACCACATCTCCATCTAGCTCCGCCTCATGTGGTGGTGGTCATGACAATGCTCATAGAGAGAGGCAGTTACGTGACATGAATAGGTCTTGTTTGGTATAATCTTTCTCCTCTCACATTCACCTTGTTTCCTTGATAGACGTATCATTAATAAAATTTGTTTATTATGTTTCTTTGATTTTTTTTTGTTATACTTAAATACAAAATTTAAATAATCCGATGCAAGCCGAGCTCAACATAAATTTCTAATTTTGAGCTAGAGCACGGTACCCACCCTGGCGAGCCAAGCTTGGACATGAAATGGGGCTTGTGTCAAGCTTGAGCTCGACAAAAAATTCAACAAGCCAAGCTTGGACAAGCACTACTCGCTCAAGCTCGGCTCGTTTACACCCCTATTAATATATATATTTTTTAGTTTTAGGTTTTTTTAGAAGTTTTAGTATTTTTTGTTTGGGAAAAGTACACTTTACCTCCCCACAGTTTGAGGCGATTTTCAATTCAATCTCTAATGTTTCAATTTTTACAATGCACCTCCCAAACTTGCAATTTTTTTTTTTTTTTTTTTTAAATTCAACTAATGTTATCCCATAATTTCCATATTGCCCCTAATTTTTTTATATAGAATTTTTTTTTTAAAAAAAAAAAATTCGGGGTGGCCGTAGCCACTAGTTTGACCATCTGGCCATTTTTGCACCCTCAATTTTTTTTTAAAAAAATTAGGAGCAATATGAGAATTTTGGGATAACATTTGTCGAATTGAAAAAATTTGCAAGTTTTTTTGAAGAGTCGCATTTCGCAGGGTAAGCGTTGGAGTCCGAATTGAAAATCGCTTTGAAGCTTTGGAGGTAAGTGTAATTTTCCCTTTTGTTTTTATTTTATAGCTGATGGATTCACATTGTTGGGGAAACATGAAATGATTTTGGTAGTTTGGGGGGACGTTGTCATGTGATTATGAAGGAAGTATGCGGAAACGTTGTTAATTGGATGATAGTTTGAAGGGGTCTTTGGACTTTCCTCTATATAATAATATATTTATTTATTCATTCGAATACTATATATATATATATATATATATATATATATATATATATATATATAATATTTTGGATTGATTTTAGATATGTATTTGGATTTGGCTTTCTGAAAGTTGGATAAGAAATGTTGGATTTGTAATGTTTTACGCAAATCACCCTCTACATGTACTGTGCATACTGCTATTTAATTTTCTACTGCAATTTTCTTTCAAGCTTTCATCTTCTTATACTTGTTTGTTATAATACTTCACCTCAACCTAGTTTATCACTTTGCCAACGAAGAAAAAACAGGCTAGACCAAATGAAAGAAGACCTGCCCTAGTGCATGTTGTATATATATTACACACAATTTCGAGCCTTAAGATGCTATTTATCTTCAGCAGATCAGGTAAAAAAGTAATATTAGCTATATTTAGCTATTATTATTCTTTTTTCAGCTCCAATGGATTAGCTCTAGAAGGGCTAAACTAACTTTTTTGCTACAGTAATAGCAATATTAAGCTATTTAATGTAGCACTATGTTGATGGTTTTTAATCTGTTTTCTCTCTCTTCTCTCTCCCTCTCCCTCTCCCTCTTCCTCTTCCTCACCGAGGCATTCTTGGTTTTCTAGACAAACCCACCCAATAACCAATCCTCTCATATTTCCTTCTAGTATCAAATCATTGTTCCTTACCTACACCTAATGAGACTGACCACCGAATTCCTCAGGACCAAGCTTTTGATTTTCTCATGTTTGTTGCATTAGCTTTCGATTCCATATGGTTTGCGAGTAAGAGAGCTGTCCATTGTAGAAAAAGCACATAAGCCATGCCCAACATGAGCACCAAAACAAACAAAAGATCTGAAATTCAGCTCCTAGCTTCAAATTAACCACACCTAAAATGATCCGAAATCCAAATAAAAAATTTCCCAACATGAGCACCAGAACCCACCGTCGCAGATGGGGTTTTGATCCACCATAGGCCGACCATATCAAATTCTTCTTTCTTTTAGTATCAAATCCTTCTTCTGTGGCAGCGTTGTTTAAGCTCCAAAATTGAAAGTTTTCTTGGGTTGTGGTGGTGTGGAGGGAGCCTGGGAGAGAGAGGAGAGGAGAGGGAAGTGATAATTGCAGAGGTTGGCCATGAGGTGTTTGGGTTGAGGCAAAGGGAGAGAGAGAGAGAGAAAAGTGAAAAAATAAAAAGAATAAAAAAAGATTAAATAATAATATTTAAATAAAAGTAGAGAATGTGATAAAGAAGTTATTGGAGTTTGCATAGAAAAATGAGAAAGTAAAATAGAGAATAGTGTTTTTTCACTAGGAAAAATACCTAATACTGCTAGAGATGCTCGTAAAGTTAAATCAAGTGTTCTAACAAGCGTGTATGCTTATATATATAACAATATTATTAAAAAAAATCAAAATTATTTAAAATAAGCCCAAAAAGAAGGAAGAATAAAGGCCTAAAACATTATCAAAAGTCCATATATAGAAAGCGGTTATCAACTGGTTATTGGTTTTAGTAACCGTTAACTGCTGGTTATAAAATAACCGCTAATTGCAAAAGCGTAGCTGTTGCGGTTATTAAAATCCAACAATAACCACCCTAGGTGTTTGCAGTTAGCGGTTTTAACCAATAACCGCTAACCGCAACTATTTGTACACTCCTAGGTCCCTCCTTTTATCTTTTTTTTTTTTTTTTTTTCTTTTCTTTTCTTTTTTTTTTGGTTAAAAAAAAAAATGAATTACTCCCTAAGATCTTGTTAATGAAGTTTTATAGTTAATGTTTAGCAACCGAAGTACAATTCATTAATTTTTGTACCGGAGGTGGCGGTTACTGTGGCTTGTAGAATATGGCTTCGCGGAAACTCTGTTGTACATGGAGGGAATTTTTGTCCCCCTGGCACAGGTGGCACTAGATGCAAAGGAAGTTGTGGAAGCTTTTGTCCAGTCCAACCAAGAGCCGAAAGTGGGTAATGTTGGAACTTAGGTACAAGAACGGCAAAGATGGAAATGTCCTCTGGAAGGGGTGGTGAAAATCAATTGGGATGCTGCTTTGGATTGTCCGAACAAAAGAATGGGCGTGGGTGTAGTCGTGCAGGATGAGGTGGGTACTGTAATGGCTTGCATGGCTACCATTGTTCCTTTTATAACAGATCCTGTTGTAGCAGAAGCTGTGTCAACATGGAAGGTTGTAGCCTTTTGTAGCAATTTGGACTTCCAATGAGTGATCTTCGAAGGAGATGCATTAGAAATTGTAAATGCTTTGAGACAAGATAGCCCTTACTGGAGTCGATATGGCCAGATGATTGAGGATACCAAAGTTCATTTACATAGTTTCCCCTTATGGTCTGTTAAGCAAACCAAAAGGGAGGCTAATGAAGTGGCCCATCTTATGGCAAAGACTTCCATTACCCGACTGCTAGATGAGGTTTGGGTAGGAGAAGGTCCTAGTTTTATTCATAGTATTGTACTTGCTGAGCAAGAACTTGTTTTCCCCTCATGGTCTATTAAGCATACCAAAAGAGAGGCTAATGAAGCGGCTCATCTTATGACAAAGACTTCCATTACCTGATTGCTAGACGAGGTTTGGGTGGGGGAATGTCCTAATTTTATTCATGGTATTGTGCTTGCTAAGCAAGAAGTTTCCACTTGATTTATTATTATTTTTTTTTTATAAGTACCACTTGATTTATAAAAGACTACTGTTTCAACTCAAAAAAAAAAAGAAAAAGAAAGAAAGTACAATTTAGCTATAGTTCAAATCATATCACAAATAGTACCTGACTTATGGAAGAAGTTTCTTTACGATAAGAAACTTCTTGCTTAGTTTAAAATTGTACGTTTGGTTCAACAATACTGAAATTTCTTTTTCAGAATTTTTTTACAAAATTGTGTATTTGACTTGAGAGAATAAAAGAAATAAAGTTCTTAAATTTGTAATAGATAAATCCCTATTTATAGATTTTTTTTTTTAAGGAGTGCATATGAAAAATTACAACTTTTCAATATGCAGTGACAAACGATTAACTATTACGAATTTCGTGCATTACAACTGACATGCACGTCTATTTGACTATAAGGGTGTTGAAAGAGTCTTAACATACTTTCAGAAAAACAACCTCACTCCGGGCTTGAAAGAGTCCAAAGAAGTAATTGGGTTTCCACATTTTTATTTATTTTTTACATTTGGTTTAAATTTTATCATAAATAATATCTGGCTAACGGAAAAAGACTAACTTAACATAGTACATTTGTTAAGTTTCGTCACACGTGTCATCGCATAGAAATACCACATGCCCTAAAAATTAAAAATAATTAAAAAACTAAAATCTAAAAAAAAGATTGAAAATTTATTGGGTGGCCTGGCCACCCCATTTTAGCCATGGGGTGGCTTCGGCCACCTCTAGCCAGCCGTAGGGGGTGGCTCGCCACTCAAGGCCTTGAGGGTGGTTTGGCCACTTCCAGACCGACCTTGGGGCTGTCTTAGCCAACCCCATACCGGCCTTCTCACCCCAAATGGCCAAAATGGCCACCCCATAAATTTTTAATTTTTTTTATTAGGTTTTAGTTTTTTAATTAATATTATTTTTTTAAAATTTTTTTTTAAGACACATTGCATTCCATTAGTTTGGGCGAACGAAACTTAATAAAGGTCAAATAAGTCAGGTATCATTTATGGTAAGATTTAAACCATAGGTGAAAAAAAAAAATGCAAACTCAAGTACCAATAAAATATTTAGCCCAAAAATTTTAATGCGGTTTACCTGTGACACTTTTTCCGTTATTTTTTTTTTAATAGGATATGAGCAGATCGAAAAATCTATTTTATAAAGATAGAAAATAAAGTTAGTTAATTTTTTTCCCCTCCCCTCCAGAGCCCTGTGAAACCCTAAGCCCCCTCCTCCAAAGAGTCGCCGTCGCCTCAAGGGAGGAGGGATGCCCGTTGCCTGCATCCCTCCTCCCCTCAACCTCTCCGCTCCGAGTGCTAGTATTTTACTTGATGTCCCTAGTCCCGGTGCCCCATCTCTTCCCTCTCATCCCACCTTTTGCAAGGATTCCGTCGATCCGGCCGGGCTTGTTTCTATCTTTGGTGTTTTTTGTTCTGTTGTGCTTGTGTTCTCTCTCAGTGGGTACTGTTTTGGGGGGTTTTCACCCAAACTCTCCCCCTCCCTGTTTGTTTGTGTGTGCCGCCGATCTTCTCTGCGCCCGCTTTGCCGCTCACCGCTCGCTGTCGGGTCTTTTCGCGCGCCCCTCCCGCTCCAAGCTTTTTGTGCCACATTCCGCGGCGGTTTCCAGCCAGCTCGCGATCGGCCTCCTCCGACTGCCGTGACCTGCTTTGTGTGTTTTTCGTATTTATTTTCCTGTATTGTTGTTTTTTTCTGTAATTTCTTTTCCTGCATTTGTTTTACTGTTCCTTTTATTTTCCTGTATGGTTTTTTCTTTTTGCTTGTAACAAGGCTCTCTCCTCCTACTTTGTTGCGCCCGGCTGCTGTCCGTTATTACTGGTCTAAACCCTTGGGTTGTGGATGTGAACTTTATCCTAGCCTTCGGGTCGAGGAGGATGAGTATCGGCTTGGGGGTTTTGCTCTCAAGGTCGATGAATAAGCGCTACCTATGCATTAGATGATGTCTGTTTGATGCAGATCTGATTTTTAAACCTGATGATTAGTCATAGGTTAGTGGATGCTGTGTTATGGTTGATTTGGTCTGTTGTTGATGACTGTATCTTTAGCTTTGACTATGTTTACTTCAGAGCTTTTTGCTCTGTTTGTAAGAGCTTTAGGAAAAAAAAAAAAAGTTAGTTAAAAGATGAAATTCGAGAAGTGATTTAATAAAGGCCCAAGTATAATTATTCAAAAAATTGTTTACCTGTTTTTTAGTTAGTTTCAAGTAAATTAAGTAATCATAAACAATGGGAAATAACTCACAATAAACATAATGTTAACGATAAAAAGGGAAAATAAGGTTAGGAGCCTGTTGTGCATTTTGTCATTTTAACTTTAAGATCTTGATTTTTAATTTTATAGATTTGTGACCTAAGATTGGACTTATTATAAATTCGAGACCTCCATCAATTTGTTTGTTAAATAGATAGCATAAATAAATAGAAAAACCTAAAAAGAAAAAGCAAAAAAAAAAAAAAAAAAAAAGCATGCGACTCGCTGCCACCACCATCTTTGAGCATTCACAATAGTTTATGCAAATTTATATTCAAAATAGATACTAAAACCCACTTTACCTAGTTTAGCTAATCACTTTTAAATACTTTTATACAAATTATGTGAACATGAGAGAAATATATTAAAAAAATCCATGTAAAAGGTGGGAAGAATTTTGGGAAAAGAGAGCGGGAGAGAGATATATTAAAAAAGTCATATCCATGTCTGAATAGTACTCGCTACACATGTCCAAAAATGTATTTTATATAAAATTTACATAATCCAATGTGGTGGTGTTTTACAAATATTATTATCTATGCTGGTACAAGTACGCCTTTCGAGATCGGACCTAAAAGAATAAACAAACAAGACGAAGAGAGAGCGCCTATTTGAACGAGATCTCCCTTCGACGCTCAAGTCAGTTCTTCTGAGAAAAGTATGTATATGCTCTCAATATTTCAAACCTAGCGCTTGGCCTATTTATAGGTTGATTAGTGGTGTCCTATTGGAACTTGATTTTCTACCTTCATTCAATTTTCAGAGCTTGAGTTGGATTGGAAGTCGTAGTTCTATACAGACTCTGTTTCTTTCCCTGATTATACTGGATAATTATGAGAGGAATCCTTAAAGAACACAGAGTCAACTACCAAAAATCGAGGGACTAGTTCGTTATAAGGATCAGACGTGGACAAGGGGATGCCCGGGTGATTCTTAGCATCGGGCTGAGTTTGGTAACCTCGGGAAATAACAGCCTCGGTCTTTCCTCTTCTTCTTCGTGGGTTGGGCTTCTATGAACCCAGGAAAGGCTACGAAGGTCTTTCCTTCCCGGCCCGTTACTTTATCCCGAGAAGATACGGGGGTTAATTTCCCAACAATTTATTGTAGATAAAATAAGAGAATGCATAAGCCAGTGTGAGTGCTATTAGGAGGTTGTGTGAGCTACCTCTTCTATTAAGAAGTAGCCTTTTGATCTATTATAAAATGGTGGCCGTGAGCTTATCCTTTTGTAAGGAAGTAGGGTTTTTTTTTTTTTTTTTTTTTTTTTGACATGTCCACATAAGAGGGGGGAGAAAAATTTAAACTAGTGATCTCTGCTTCATAAGGCGTGATCTGTAATTGATTGAGCTACTCCTTAGAGACTTGTAAGAGCATCTCCAGCAGTAAGAGGTATTTTATCTAGTCAAAAAGCACAATTCTCTATTTTAGCTACTCATTTTTTAATACCAACTCCAACAGATTCTTTATTTCATTCTTTATTTTATTAAATATTATTTTTTAATCTTTTTTTTTTTTTTGATCAACGACCGCTTTTGCATCATCTTGTAAATTGTAATAAAATTGATTCACGTAGCATATTTGTGTGTTATTTTTATTTTTCCATTTTTAGTTTGTTAATTATACGCATGCTATTTAATTTTTTTTTGGGAGTTTTTAGTGATTCAAAAGACTTAAATTTGTATTATAAATTCATAAACATAGAAGAGAGAAGAGAGAGAAACGTTGAGGGCGGGAGAGAAGAGAGAGAAAATAATGTAGAAATAATATTATATTCAACATTTCAACAATCTAGTGTGCTACAGTGAATAGCAATAGTTAATATGAAACTATTCTGTTGGAGGAAAAAAAAAAAAGAGAGACAAAAATAGATAAATATAGCTAATATCTCATTTTTAGCTACACTGCTGGATATGCTTTAAGGAAGTACTTGCGAGCCAACCTAAAATTTCTACTACTTGTTCATCACGGTTTTCTTTCTGTTTTAATTTTTAATTTTTCATTTTTTTTAAATGTGTAATTACACGTTCACATATATTTTTATTATCAATTTGACCGAAAGGAGGTTGATAGAAGAATGATCTTCTAAAATTGGGTCTCAAATCTAACAAATAAAAAACTAAAAAAATTTTGAAATCAAATCAACCAAAATCAGAAGAGGTTATGACTTGATTTTCCTTTTTTATTTATTTATTTATTTTTAATTTTTTTTAATTGCATTAAAAAAAAAAAGAAAAAAAGAAAAAAGAAGAAGAGAAAAGCCTGGAAAGATCAGGACGAATCTAGGCGGTTAATTAGAGTGAATGACAACCATCATTGAAACGTGGCACTTGCCCATTAGTCAGCTCTTTGACCAATTTCGTAATTAAGTCGGCAATGTCGATTATAAAGATACCACCTCCCTAACCCTTGTTTCTCATCTATCCGATAAGAAATTCGCGAACTTGCCCCCAGCAATTCTTCGAAGCTCTCTCTGAATCTCTCTCTCTTCCCCTCAAGGTATTTTACTATTCTCTTTATATTCTCTAATTCCAGCTTGTGATTAGAGTTATTCAGATTTTTAATTCAGCTTTTGAATAAAAATTATGTTATTCTGATTTACTTATCTTGGAGTCTGTCTGTTTAAAATTATCTGATTGTGAATTTTTTTTTTTTCTTTTTTATTATAGTTTCTTATATAGCGTATACTGTTTTGATTATGCAATGGATTTTAAATGTACTTTCAAGATCTAGATGGGTTTGTCGATTCTTCTGATGGGTAAATAAATTTTACGCAATTGTTATGATCCATCATGACTTTTTTTGATCTCACTTTCATGGTGGTTTTGGATAAGAGCAAATTATCTTCATCTTGTGTAATTTTGACCATGAAATGTTTGAAAACTTTCCTTCGGGGTGGATCTGTAACCCTATTTTTTTAACTTATCAAAAAAAAAAAAAAAAAATTGAAATGGTTGTAAACTTGAGTACAGTAAAGTATAAATTTGTCAAAGACGAGATGCATACTTTTAAATGAATTGTAAAATTGATCGCCGGTCCATGAAATTGTTGCTGAATCCTTGTATGGATTCATTGGATGCTCTCTTTTGAATTCTTTACAAGTTCTTGGTTGTGCTGCCCACAAGGATGCCATTTGTTGGAGACTTTGGGTCGGTTTGAGTTTGTGGTTTTAAAAAGTGTGACTAATAAATAGCGATTTAAAAATCTTTTTAGGAAAGAACTTAAAAAAGTGTGTTTTAGAATGCAGTATGGACAGAAATTTCCTCCAAATCTGGAGGATATTTCCTCTAACCTATTTAAAATAGTGCCAAGTGTTTATAAACATTTAAAATGCACATTAAATTCTTGTGGTCATTAATAGCGAGTGATAAGGAATTAATAGAGAAATCATCTCTCAATGTTTGCGTTCATTAAATTTTCTTTGTCTAAGTCGGGTCTAATATTCAGCGAGGACACTATTGTGCAAGTATCTCGATATTGTAATGTAGGCCGGGAATGGTTTTTGAATGACTTTGGCTACTACCTGAGACAGAATCCTTTTTGAATGTGCCTGGCTTTTGCTATCAAGTTGATAGTTATCGGTGGAGTTTTTTCTACTGGCTTCACTTCTTACTTCACATCCTTGCATTTGGATAATGTTGCTTGTGTTGGATCTAGTAAATATGACTTACGAACAGTCATGACCAATGAAGGATATTGGTTTGAGATGGTCTCCTTTGGGGTTGATAGGATGGCTGACTTAATTGTGCTTTTGGATGATCAATCCGTTCATTGACATGTCGGTTTGTACTAGTTCAAAAACTCAACTATCATAAACCCAACTCGTGTGAGCCTAACACCATGAAAGCGACTACTACTTTTTTTGGGTAGTTGGAATTTCTGATTATCAGTTATGATAAATGGATGATAATTTGATACTTGTATGGTTTTTTGATGTTTAATTGATTTGATGATTATATGTATTTATTTGAGATTAATTATAAATTCTGTACATAGACATAATTTTGACTTTTCTTGAGTCTTACAACTTGAAAAATTATGCTTTTCTGGGGAATTTTTCATCTAATTTAAACAGATGGGCGTTTTGCTATATTGTTGCAGTTGTAGGATCTGATTAAGAAGATGTGTGTAAATATTTACACTTTGATTTCACTCCTTTGTCTTGTGCCTTATAGCACGAAATAAGGAATTTATCTATCTATAGATTTTTTTTTATTTTTTTATTTTTTATTTATTTATTTTTTTATTTAAAAAAAAGAAGTCCAAAAAACAAAAAGGGAACTTTTTTAGTATGTCATATATTGGTTTTAGTTGTAATTATTCTAATATGCGCCTCTTTCTAATCCAACAGATGCAGATCTTTGTGAAAACTCTCACCGGAAAGACCATAACCCTTGAGGTTGAAAGCTCTGATACTGTCGACAATGTGAAAGCCAAAATTCAGGACAAGGAGGGAATTCCACCAGACCAGCAAAGGCTCATTTTTGCTGGGAAACAACTGGAAGATGGTCGAACTCTTGCCGACTACAATATCCAAAAGGAGTCCACCCTCCACTTGGTGCTTCGTCTTCGTGGTGGGATGCAGATTTTTGTTAAGACCCTGACTGGGAAAACCATCACATTGGAGGTGGAAAGCTCTGATACAATTGATAACGTTAAAGCAAAGATCCAGGACAAAGAGGGTATCCCACCAGACCAGCAGAGGTTGATCTTTGCAGGCAAGCAGCTTGAAGATGGTCGTACCCTTGCAGACTACAACATCCAAAAAGAGTCAACCCTCCACTTGGTGCTTCGACTCCGTGGTGGAATGCAGATTTTTGTTAAGACCCTGACAGGCAAAACAATCACATTGGAGGTCGAAAGCTCGGATACTATTGATAATGTCAAAGCAAAAATTCAAGATAAAGAGGGTATCCCACCAGACCAGCAAAGATTGATCTTTGCAGGTAAGCAGCTAGAGGATGGTCGAACCCTTGCAGACTATAACATCCAAAAGGAATCAACCCTCCATTTGGTGCTTCGGCTCCGTGGTGGAATGCAGATTTTTGTCAAGACCTTGACTGGAAAAACTATAACCTTGGAAGTTGAAAGCTCAGATACCATTGATAATGTCAAGGCAAAGATCCAAGATAAAGAGGGGATCCCACCAGACCAGCAAAGGCTGATATTTGCAGGCAAGCAGTTGGAGGATGGGCGCACTCTGGCTGATTATAATATCCAAAAGGAGTCGACCCTCCACTTGGTGCTTCGTCTTCGCGGTGGTATGCAAATTTTTGTGAAGACCTTGACGGGGAAAACCATCACTCTGGAAGTGGAAAGCTCAGACACAATTGATAATGTGAAGGCAAAGATCCAAGACAAGGAGGGTATTCCTCCAGACCAGCAGAGGCTGATTTTTGCGGGAAAGCAGCTCGAAGATGGGAGGACTCTGGCAGACTACAATATCCAAAAGGAGTCAACTCTGCACTTGGTGCTGCGTCTGCGTGGTGGGATGCAGATTTTCGTGAAGACATTGACTGGTAAAACCATAACTTTGGAGGTGGAAAGCTCAGACACCATTGACAATGTGAAAGCTAAGATTCAGGACAAAGAAGGCATTCCTCCTGACCAGCAGAGGCTGATTTTTGCCGGTAAGCAGTTGGAGGATGGGCGGACTCTTGCGGATTATAATATCCAAAAGGAGTCAACCCTGCATCTTGTCCTACGCCTCCGTGGTGGTTTCTGAGGCCACATTGTGTTGTGTTTAGTAGTTCCATGGTCATGGCTTGTTTTTGCTGGACATGGTTTAATGGCTCTGAATATGTTCTAAACTCTATATGTTAAGGTTTGTGAATTGGCCGTGAGTGGTCTTGTTGCAGTTTATTTGAAATGAAGTATGCCCTGCTCTTGAAGTTCCTTTTTTGTTCATCTTGTGGTATTCATATTCATGTTTGTGCTTGTTGCAATGCGATTCATAGGATTTCCATTCTCTTTCAGAATAAATGATATGGCAGGTGTTTTTGTTTAGAAAATGGTAAATTTTGTATGTTTTCAGCCGAAGTAATATTGCTGCTTGAGCTATTGTCGTTATTCATGTCGTAGCTATGCTTTTGTTTTTGATGGTATGTTACTTGATCCATATCTTTTGAATACCCAAACCGCTTCGATACATAGGATTTATTATGCTCCTTGATTTGTCACCAGAAACTTTTAAAACATGACATCCAATTTGTAATAGAATGGATTGGGGAGGAAAGTGGTCAACTGGTCATGGTATATATATAGGGAGTGCACAGGCTACTGAGTTAATCATTGTGGTACAACCAGCTTGGATAATTTGCTTTCCACCCTTTTATGAATAATATCCTCAAAACCAGGGTATTTAGGTTTGAATGCATGGCTTGGTTTTCATATTTTTACAAAAAATGAATTAAGGGTTTGTAGTTTTATAGGTCACTAGTTTGAATCTTCTTTCCCTCTTCTTGTGTGAACATAAAATAAAAAATAAGTAAATATTACTATTACCAAGGGGCATACAAATCAAGCCTTGACCTCAAAGTGTCGGCTACCAAACATAATTAGGTCTTCTAAAAAAGGAAGTGAAGGGATTTTCTTGCGTCAATCTGCAAGAAGGCCGTAAGGTACCATTTATTAGAATGGAGTATATATATGGACGTGGTTATGCATTCAACAATCCAACCTACCCAGGTTAAATGGAAACCCATCTTGGATAGCATTTTTAAGGGGAAATTATATTTAACTTCGTCAAATTGACGCCCTTTTACAAAGACACCTTTAACCCACAAGTAATGGTAAAAGTCTTTTTTATGTTTTTATTGTGCCATTCTAAAACTAAGGTGACTTTAAAATTACATTGGATTTGTGATAGAACAAGGGAAAAAATAAATTAATTTGTGCCGTTTACCTTATATGCTTTTTTTTTCCTTTTTTTTTTTTTTGTGAAAAGAAAAGTAGGTCATGGCCTTTCTTGTTGAGCCCCAAATCATAATTTGCATATATATGTTGACACATGATATTACTTCAAATTCACGTTATAGTGTCATGGTATTCTTGTTTGATTGTGATAATGCAGTTGATCGCACTATTTGACTTATGCAATTGATGCCTGGAAGGAGTAAAATAGTTGAAAATTTACAAAAGTTATTGACATGAAAACTCTCTGATACTTAAGTTAGTAATTTAAAAAAAAAAAAATAGTTTTAAGGAAGAGAGTTAAGAGTGTGTGGAAAGAATAGTTATGTGATCGTACATGAAATGGTAGCATGTCCTTTCTTTATCTGGAGCGTCCAATAATTAAGTACAGATGTGGCCAGGCATGTCACTGAATTAAAACTAGATGATAGCTATTTTGTGCGTCTTAGTGTTTTTTAAGCAACTGTTGCACTGGCATATTACCTTCCGTGATTCAGTCGAGACTTGTGATTTTAACTTGATCATTTGGCCCAAATAGAAGGCTCCGAGCAACAGGAGGCTATTAGTTTGGAAGCATATGCTTGATTGTTTGTCATATATCAGAACGCTTGAAGGAGCTATATATGAAAAAGTTGATACTAGAAAAGAATATTTAAGGATTGTTAGAATATCTAAAGACAGCTTCTTGCTTTGGACTCGCTTAAATACCATATATGGACTACTAGCATTAATAGAGATCGAAAAAAAAAACCTGATTCTTATTAAGGGTTCATTTGGAATTGCGATTTTATAAGAATAATTTGTATTTTTAAAAGATATTGCAAAACGTAAGGCATTTGATATACAATTTAAAAAGTATTTAATTTAAAATAGGAAAAAAAATCTGTGATTTCTATAAGCAGTTTAAGGGTGCTTATTTAAAAAAGCCAGAATTTAAACTAAAATTACAATTTCGCATAACAAATATTTGATAAAAAAAATACTTTTAACATCTTTTACCAAACGTTTTTACAATTTTAAAAAGCAACGATTTTAAAAACAAAAATTTTAAAATCGCACTTATTAAAACTGCAATCCCAAACAAACCCTAAGGACATTAATCGACTTGATATATGATTTAGGCCTCATTTTTTATGGCTAAAATAAAAGGAACGAAAACAAAAAATCGATCTGCATGTAGAATTTCACTGATATAGTAATTTTGATTGGACAAAAGAGGAAAAAGAAAAAGAAAAAGAAAAAGAAAAAATCTATAGATAGCTTCCTTCAATACTTGCTAGAATATTGTGATATCTTTGTCCTAACAAGGCCAAAAAAAAAAAAAAAAAGTGAAAAAAAATCTGTAACGGAATCTTACTCAAGATTCACCCCACGAAGAAGTAAAAAACACACAAAAAGTAGATATAAATAAATAAATAATGGTGTTTTAGCATCTTCTCTCCCAGACAATTACCAATATGCAGCTTCTTCTTCCCCCCTCTATTTTCATTCTCATCATATTGCTTACCACCGTTAGCGGTAAGGTTTCGACGGCTATAGACTGCAGACACGGAAATGGCGCTTCGAAAGTTGCATACACCATTACTGTCAACAAGTCCGGCAAGCCTGGCCCCGGAATATTTAACACCGTACAAGCCGCCATTGATTCCATTCCTCCCAACAATGATCAATGGGTTAAAGTTGTTATTTTTTCGGGCATATACAAGTAAGATTTGCCCTACAATTATCATCAACCTTAGTAAATGATTACTAATTACCATGTTTTTTTTTTTTTTTTTTTTGGGATATACGGGGGTGCTTAGGTTTCGTCTCGACTAGATTTTCAGGACACATATATGAGTGTAAAGCACTTCCTCCACACGGGTGTGGTAGGACTCGGGTTTTTGTATTTGCACTAAAAATGGTCAAATCTTAAACGTGATGATTTTGTTGGTAACCCTTTTGAGTTTTGTTTCATTTACGAAACATTGCCATATTTACGAGCTTTCATTAGTCATATCGATCGGTTCGCTTGATGGACCGACTGTTCTTAAGAAATCTGTCGCTTTTGTTGTTTATTTTCTTGTAATTTCCTTTCTCCTCTCTTCACATAGAATAATAAAAAATAATAATAAAAAAACAACAGAATGAACTGATTTTTCACTTGAGCTAACCCTTAGGGTTATTACGTACTGTTTAATGATTTATTTATTTTTTTTAATTAGTATTGAAATTTAGTTTTTATTTACGTGCAGAGAGAAGGTAAGCATTCCAGAGGAGAAGCAATGTATATTTCTGGAAGGAGAAGGGCGGCATCTGACGACTATTACATATGATGGTCATGGACAAACAGATGAGAGTGCTACGTTTACGTCGTCCCCAGATAACGTTGTTGTCAAAGGGATTACCTTCGAGGTAATTTGTTTTTTCTTTTTTGTTTTGTTTTCATATATTTTTATTTTTCTTTTTCTTTTTCTTGGCCACACCATGCATGGTAAAAAAAGCACTATATATATATCTCTTAAGGCTCTAAAATTACATTATCACTCCTATCTTCGTTCACTGAGCTTGTTTATACGGTGTAAAATCCTCTCGATGAGTCGGCATAGTGTGAAATAGGTGGCAATGTGATTGACATAACTTTTTCTGCTCAAAAGTCTATACAAACAAGTGAACAAGCTTGTTTTTAAGAGTGGCTATTTGAATTCACGCTTCAAGTTTGAGTTGTATCATGGTATAAGTATAAGACTATATAAATAAATCAATTATAATTGATTCATTTAATTAAACAATTCAAAATTTTTAACTCTAACCTACTAATTTCGTATTGTATTCGTGTTGAGTTTACAAATCATGTCAAAATTATCTGCCCTAACTAACTTGCTGAGCCTTTCAAACTAGGTGGGTCTATCGTCTTCCTCCTTTTTTCCCATGCCTTTGTCTATAAAAATATTTATTATTTACTACATTTATATAGTAAGTGTGTATAGATATCTTGATAATAATTTATGTTCTTTTTAAATTTAAAATAAATTACATATACTGAAAGCCTTCAAAATCTACTATCCATAATCAATTGGCCATGCATATTATTTTTGTAACTCCTCTAATCACTATAATAATGATCACAATAAATTATAACGTTTATATTTGGTAATTAATTTTGTTGATTTCGATTCTTCAATTCCGGACACTTGGCTTCCCCTCCCCCCCCATCCGGTAAAGAAAAGCATCCTTAATTAGATTCTAACATCTCATTCCCTGCTAAAATCTATCCCTTCCTTGCCCGAATTTGAATTCCTAAAAACTATGAGATTGTCATATTTTAAAATAAAATTTTCATTTTTATTTGAATAACATACACGTTATAAATCTAGCTCACTTATATTATCCGTTGACCTCTAATGCAGCAGAAACTCATGCATGAATGAAATTAGGGGTGAAAATTCGTGTTCACGTGTTGAGTTCGGGTCGTGTTGAAGTATGTGTACAAAACTATATATATAGGCCAGTTCTAACCCGACTCATTTAATTAAACGGGTCAAACCCCTCAGCCTAACTTTTTAATTTTATATTAGGTTCTCATGCCAAAAATTACCTGTTATTATGTTGTGTATTGAGTTTGAGTTATGTTAAAGCATATGTATAATAAGGCTATATAGGTCAATCTTAATTAAACCCGACTCATTTAATTAAAAGGGTTAGATTCTTCAACCCCAACCCTCTAATTTCGTGTTGGGTTCATGTCGAGGTTGTGGGTCATATCAAAAATTACTGGCCCTAGATGAAACAACACAGTTATCAACTTGAAAAAAAACTTGAATATTTTGTTGGTATGCAGAACTCGTATAACCTGGAAGCAGCTCCGAATTTGTACAAAGGACAAATGGCAGCAGGGGATGTAAAACGGGCATTGGCGGCCAGAATTTATGGTGATAAATCCTCCTTTAATGAATGTGGTTTCATGGGATTTCAAGATACACTGTGGGATGTTAGCGGTCGCCATTACTTCAAAAATTGCTACATTGAAGGGGGCGTAGATTTTATTTGGGGCAACGGTCAATCCATTTATGAGGTAATTAGTGACCAATTATTTATTAAACTTCTCAATACTAAATATATTACGTTCACTTTTTATTAGCAAGAGATGCACAAACTCTTGGAAAATATTAATATCAAAGAAACGATAACGCTAATATATATATATATATATATATATATATATATATATATATAGGCGTGAAGTAGGAGATAAGGGGTTTCATAATTGGGGTTTTGAATAAGACGACCTTTTCATTTTTCATTTTTTTCTTTTTTCTTTTTCATATTGAAAAGTAATAAGAATGAGAAGTGTTAAGCTTTTTATTTTTATCATCCTGGCGTCGAACTATTTTTCCGCAGGATCTCCCCTACAGTATCGTCACCGTAGTAGAGTTTAATCACCAAGTTCGGGATGGATTGGTGTGGTTCCTTTACGCCTAGGACACTAGAATATCAAACCATGAACGAAGAAAGGCATGAGAGAAAAGCATATTGGTTAGTGATTGTGAGGCCCAATTCTTAACTGGAGGAGATACCAAATGCCTCTGCCCTTCCAAGGGATGGAAGGGCAGGGGCCTTCCAAGGGATGGAAATCCTAAACTTACTCATTTGGCACTATGATTTTGCTTGATAAAAGTGTAATTTTAAACCAAATCATAGAAAATATATTATTTGGGAGTGCGTTTTAAAAGATGGTGATTTGAAAAGTGTAGAAAAATTTGTATTTTCAAATAGTGGGTAAAAGAGAGTTTTTAAGAAGGCATAATTTTAAATGGGGAAATAGTAGGTGCTCTCTTGGTGTTCTCCTCGTGTCCTCATAATTTTAGGTAAATATTATTTTCTAAAAAAAAAGAAAAAGAAAGTGGCACTTATTTTTCACTTGATTTTTAAAAATTAATATCTACATAAAACTAGAAGGACACGAGGATAATACTAGGAGAGAACCTAACATTTCCCTTTTTAAAATTAAATATTTTGAAATTGCAAACCCTAATGGATGCTTAGATTGGACCAGAAAACAGCTAGCCCCTCTACTTGAAGTTAGAATATGTAAGCTAAAATTGTGTTCACCAATTGCTCTCCACTTTGAATGCAGGATTGTATGATAAATGTAACAATAGGGACATTTCTCCCTCAAGGCTATATGGGTTACATAACAGCACAGGGTAGAGAATCCTCAGATGAACCTACTGGCTTTATGTTTAGAAGGGGTAGGGTTTTTGGAAGTGGTCAAACTCTCTTAGGGAGAGCTTATGGCCCTTACTCTAGAGTCATATTTCAACACACAATTTTGGATGGAGTTGTAGCACCTCAAGGTTGGTTTGCGTGGAACTACCAAGGGAAAGAGTAAGTTTTTACTACTCTAAACAACAATTTTCTCTCTCTTTTTATTTTTATATAATCAACATGAGTAATATTATATACTATAATACGCCTATCAAAATACGGACTTTGGAGGCGGCCATGACCCCTTTCATATTGTTAACTTTTCATAATCATCAAGTATATATAGATAGATTTTTTGGACTAACAATTAAATTTGGTCCCCTCCCCTATTATTAACTTTTCATAATCTTTAGGTATATATAGACTTATAGTTAATTTTTTTTTTTTTTTTTTTTTTTGGGGGTGTGGGGCTTAAAAAAATTTGGCCCCTATTAGCTTGATCCTAATGGCCCGATTATAAAAATCAAAAGGAAAAGTATACAATATACATAACCCTCTTTAACTACGCTGCAATTTGCAATGTCCCCTCTTCCAATGTACCATTTCCTGAAAAAGAAAATTTTGACAAAAATACCTTAGATGATAAAAAATGGAAAGATAACATTTTTACCGAATTTTGTTTGTCTTTTTTTTTTTTTTTTAATTATTATTTATTATCAATGGTACTTTTTGTCATTTTTATTTTATTTTATTTTTTATTTTGATGTATGGATGGAGTACATTACATGGTTGTTAGTGGAGGCTATGTACGTGTAGTTTCCCTAAAATCTAAACTCCATATAAAAACCCACATTAAAATCCAATATTAGATCCTTTAGCAATGCAGCAACGTTTGAAAATTTCATACTAGTACACTAGGAAATTCGATTATCTTTTATGTTTTTGTACATCAAAAGATAAAGTTTTACAACATTTAGTACATATTTAATTATAAATAATTTTCAGGATATAAAAGAACACCGGGTTCTATTTTGACTGGCGATTGAGTACAAAATTAAAATGTATTATGAAACAATTATTTTGTGTCTTTTTATTTTATTTATATTTTACTAACTCTGAATTGATACTAGTTTTATTATTTATATAGTAATTTAATCTTATATTTTAATATATTTTGCATTCATATTTTGGCCATTCTTGATAAGAATTTTTGATTCCGTCTCTCCTCCCATCCCACTAAGTTGATGTAACAGTGTCCATCAATCCTTAGATCAAGCTGATGGGCACTGCCGCAATGAGATGATGGTGTAATATATAGTAGTTCTCAATTTACTTGAATAGTAATTTATCATATTTTCTACCAATATTATGAGGATAAGTAGTTAGCCAATAGCCATTAGTTGTTTGAACCAAAATTGTTAGTTGCATTTTTTTTTTCCCTTATTTGTTGGTGACTTAAAATGGTCTTCGTTGTGAAAAACAAATTCAGGGATCAATTTACTTATGCTGAGGTTGATTGTGGAGGACCTGGATCCAACACTACCGAGCGAGTTAAATGGATGAAGAAGCTTCGTCCTGAAGAGCTAAATCAATTTTCAACATCATCATTCATCAACCAAGATAGGTGGCTTAACAGACTACCATTATGGTAGTTAGTTGATTTAGCTCTCTTTCTGTTTTTTGTTTTTATCGTTTTTGTTGTACGAAATAAAATTTGTTTTTTCATCTTTGAGTTTGAGATCCTTAACCTGAATTGAACGTAATATTACCAACTTAAATTGAGGAATTCTGACAGTAGATGATGTTAGAAATTGTTCATCAAGTATAAGAACGAATGGGTTGAGGCTTTATGGTCGAGTTATGGAGGGGGCGCTCTATAAGCTACATTAAAATGTCTTGGCACTAGAAATAATATTTGAATTCTATTTGAATTCAAATGTTTACAGATGAGGAGTTTGGGAAACACATGAGAGAAATGACCGGACTTACTGCTGGAAGAATAAAACTGGGACTAGACTGATCTGAAGAAGCAAGATGCAGGGACCGTGGAAGTTTGTAGAGGCCGTTTTCATTCAAGTCGTGAAGAAGAATTCTCGCCAACCCCTGTTCCTCCATAAAAAAAATATCAAGGATGAAATTCAATGTAAGTATGAGTATCAAGTGTGAATTTGTGAACAGAGAGAAGATTTTTGTGATGAATGGTGTGTGTAGAATATCATGTAATTTAAAGGAGATTGAGGGTGTAGCAAGGTGGGTGTTTCCAATGTGTTCAATAGACAAGCCATTACCATTGCCCATGTGTGTTTGCTCAGGACCGTGTATGTCTCAGCATTGATGTTCAGATTCGCAAGATCCAAAGTAAGATGATGCGTGGCTCCATAATCAAGATACCATGTTGAATCAGATGGAGCTGATGAAGAAGCAAAATAAGCTTGATAATTTGCTGTTAAGACACATTGTAAAGCTTCATAAAAGTGATGATAGCAGTCAATTGCATCATGGCTAGGCTTACAGCAGAGTTGGCAAACTGGACGATAAGAAGGAAAGAATGATGAGGGGCCTCTACCTCAGTAGTTTCTAGTATAAGACCGATTGAAGGAATAACCTATGCCAGAATGCTGAAAGTATGAAGATCTGCCACCACAACCACCACAAGTTGAGCCACGTTTAGCTGCAAAATTAATACTAGCATTGGAGAGATCAACCGTAGGCTGATTGTGTTCCATACGTTGTTCATGAGCAAGAAGATGCCCATAGAGCTCCTCAATGGAGAGAGGAATTGCCCTACTCAATGGAGAGAGGAATTGCCCGAGTATACACCGAAGTGACAAAGGAGTCATACTCACTGTTGAGACCTACTAAGAGAAAATATTGAATTTCAAAATCACTTAAAGGCTAATCAACAACCGCTAGGATGTCCACAGGATTTGTGAATTTGTGGAAATAGTCCACAATGGAAGAGCTACCTTTCTTCAAGGTAGCTAGTTGAAAATGAGATTTCATGGCTCTGGCTTGTGATTGCAAAGCAAACATATGCTCGAGTGTGGACCATACATCTCGAGAGGTCTAACAATTTACCACATGAGTGATAAAAGATTCCTCTATGGAGGACATAAGGGCTCCAAGAATTAGTTGAATTTTGTTTTCTGGTGAGATATGTTATGCTGTTTTGCAAGTAGTTCATACTGTTTTTCAAATTCTCTATTCTCTCTCCTCTCTTCCCCCTTCCCCTTCCCAGAGGTGGCGCGTGTAGGAGTGTCATCAATCCATTTTCTTCTCCTCTCTCCCCTTTTGATCTACAGTAGCATTTCTGGTGTGGTGAGGTGGGTTTGTCTAGAAGTTGGGAAGTGGAATTGAAACTCTTTGAGATGCTGGTGAATGATGAATCGATTGGGGTGAAAATACAGGAGAGGTGCAGGTGCCAGTAGCATTCCATTCGTTTGAACAGCCTTAAATCCACTTGGTTATTGAACATCTTCGATAAACTGGTGGTGGCGGAGGATTCTAGCGTGTATTGGGACCGCTCCATTCCTGGTTTTCCGCGTATCCTTGCCCAACGTTGCTTCAACATACATGGTGGTTTTTAGGTTATCGAGGAATATGATGAAAGAGAAAGATGTGGGTCAGTTTTGGTTCCATAAGGAAGATATGGAAAAGGATGGGATAGGGTTGTTTCATAGCTACAAAGAGCCATTAATTTCTTTCAACCATTCTTGGCTGTGAACATGGTGGTAAAGAAAAGGAGAAGCTTCACTGAGATATTGTCTTCCTCCATACGCCCACCGGAGGAAGTTTTTGCTGCTTCATCGGAGCCTTTAGCAAGGGTGCCTAAGTGGTTGGCCGCCTCCAATGGTACCCATTGTCACACCCCCATTTCACACATATATATATAAGCCGAATCACTCTCAGAGGTGTTTTAATATTGTGACATGTGGCGTGAACCCTTTTTTTAAAAGGATAAACCGGTTTTTTAAGGCATAATTTTTGAACCGATTTTTTAAAAGTGAACCGGTTTTTTAATAGTGAACCAGTCATTAAATTAACTTAATTAAAGACATTTAATTATATTTCAATAATTTTCCTTATATGTAATTTCATTAAATTCAAACATTTAATGCACAATATTAAGTATTATTAATGTCCAAATCAAATAAGGAAACAAATAATACAAATCAAATTATTATGTATTAATATTTTTAGTCACTTTAATATTTTTAATTCAAATTTAGAAAAGGTTAGAGAAGACAATTTTTTTTTTTTTTCTACATATACTTTGTGCATGTAATAATAGATAATTTATAAAATACGAATTATTTTTTTGTAAATAATAAGCCATTGAAAAGCAATTTGATTAATAATATATTATCTATAAAATAAAGATCTCCCAATTATTTCCGATTTTTTTCTCTCTCTCACTGATATAACTCTTTTTTTTTTCTTTTCTCTCTCTCTTCCCACGTCTCTCTCTCAACTCTTCAAATATAACAGCCTAAAAAATCAACCTGAAGCAATTCTTCTTCTTAATCTTCCATGTGTATGTTTTTTATTTGAGAAAAACTACAACTTCAAGACTTAACTTTGCTTTTTTTTTTTTTTTTTTTTTTTTTTTTTTCAATAATAACCTAAAAACTCAATGTCGAAGTAATTCTTATTCTTAACCTTTCAAAAATGCAATTTTTAAAAAAATCAATTTTTAAAATCGTACTTATTAAAACTACAATCTCAAATGAACCCTTAATGAGAATAACACAACCCTCTCCAAACAATTATAAATTAGTATTAACTGTATTTGTAGGTTGCTTATTTATTTTTTTTCAATTTGTTCTTTGATGAAAATTGCAACTTCTAAATTAAGATAATAAATTGTTTGGATTTTTAGTGGGCTAATGGAAGATTATAGTGTGTTTATTTGATTTTTGTGCAAAAAAACCGAATAGAAACTCTTTCGAACACTAAAGAGATAATTAAACATTGAACCTGAGAGAATTTATCTGATCGCGTTAAATGCTGAGTGTAATATTTTGTTTTATTAGGTACTTATAAAATAAAAATATTTTGTTTATTTTTGCACTGTATTTGATTCCGTATAGGGTTTCTATTTAATTGAAAATTTTGTTGCTTGGATTTATCTTTGTGTATCTATGTATAATTTTTTCACGACAGTAAATTGATTATTTTTATATTTGTTTCTCTAGAAAGTTTCTTTGTATTGAAATATAATAGGTATCATACCAATAAGATTTTATGTTTTAATTCATTTGAATATTTTATTGGATTTTTTTTTTCCCGGTTTTTATGATTTACTTGGATTTCCTAACATTTTTTGAAAATGTTGAAGAGATTTATTTGATTGCATTAAATATGGAGTGAAATATGTGTTTTATTTTGTATTCAAAAGAAAAGAGAAAATTTTGTTTATTGAGTGAATATTTTATTTTGATTCTATCTTAGACATTGTAATGATGGAGCATACCGTTCCATCGGTTGATTTGTTTTAATGAAAAAGTAATGACTACTATTTCAAAAAAGAATGAATGATATATATATATTAAGATTTTATTAATTTTACTCTGTATTTTTCTGAAATGATTAGAAATTTATAGGTTTTATTTGTATTGAAATATAATAAGTATCACATCAATAATATCAGAGTTTCCTGCTAATTTTCTATTAATATTTTGATAATCAGAATTCAAGTTTTCTTCTTGCTATTTTTTTTTCTTTTTATATTTTTCATTAAGTATATGTTTTGTACACTTTAAAAAAGAAAAAGTACATATTCAATAATGTAGTGGTGTATAACATTTAGTATTTATTTTCATTAAAAGAGGCGTGATAAATTTTTGTACACACCTACTTTAACTTATAATGAATAATCTCGCGCATAGCGCGAGTTATGTGCTACTATGTATAATAGAGGAAACACGAACTAAATGATTTCGCGATTATTAAGGATTTTTTTAAAACAAACACAAGTAAGCCCAAGGGAATGTTGGAAAGGCAACTAGTATAAATAAAGTTTTTGATATAAATAAACCATCATCCATAATATATAGAAATTGGGAATCCATAGGACCATAATACATAACACGTATTCCAAAAGGAGGTATAAACAAAAGTAAGCTAGTACAGGGAGGTCATATCCTTCCCAGATGTCAGCGTCCTCCTATACACAAGACTGTATGGTATCTAAAAGATTAAAAGTTGTACTGTTTACATAAACAAAAGCTGATAATCTATGCAAGTTCCAAGCAATCTAGTCTATAAAATGGAGTCCCAGACACTACTATTGCTAATGTTCATGCTAGGCTAACATACAATAAGTCCAAGTGTCTCAGTCATAGGGCTAGATGATTGAGTCTGTAACAGCTAGAAGGCCCATCGGTACCCATATCTTCAGTATTATGATATATAGGGCCATCTCAAAAATTTATAGGGAGAAGGGGTGAGTTCAACAACTTAGTAAGTAAACACAACACCATAGTAACAAGATACTGAAATACATGCTATGCAAATTTTTATGTCATAATCTCAATCATGCACAACAATAATTTTTACAAAATGAAATAATTAATAAATAAAGCAAGAATAGTAAGTTGGTTTTAAAATGAGTAAGAACTTCCTTTTATTTTTCTTTTAAAAAAAAGTGTTTTTTCCCTTTGACCCGACTCCGTAATTTTACCATGAGCGGCGCACGTTGACTTCTTCCAAAGGACTCCATAGGCTCATCCTGTTGTCACAGGGAAGAGTTACCGGGTTGGGAACTTCCATAGGTGAAGGCCACCCGACCGATAGCACACACCTTCTTGTAACTGTCCTTCAATGTGTTTGACATGCTACCCATGCGATCCGGTACCAGTCATGACATTATGGTGCCTCGGGGTTAAACAAAATGCACATGCAGCATATCATATAATCTTGCGAGCTCATTTATAATTGTATAATACACCATGAAACCTTAAGAGCTCTTTTCATTCACCATCATAGTCATGTATAAATCATAAGAATGTTTAAAGTAATTGTAACATGTAAAACTTTTAAACAATGACATGTGAATGAATAAAACTTGGCAATAAAATATGAAAAGAAGTGCAATTTAAAAGCATGTAAATGGATGAGTTATAAAATCCTCAATCTTTTTCCAAAAGTTCATAATAAAAGCTGTTGGAGTTTTTAAGGTTATGTCCCCTTACCTAAATCCGATGATGGGTAGCGTTGGGTTGCTCTTCTACCTAGATAAATTGTAAAGATATGCTTAGAAGAGTATTCTGGAATTTTAAAGTCTAAAATTAAATCAAGGTACCCCTAAAAATTAATCTGGTACCTTAAAATTAATCTTATAAGGGCATTGATCATTAAAAGGAGTTACATCCTATGGTTCTAAGGTGTAGTCTCACACACACACACACACACACACACACACACACACACACACACACACATATATATATATATATATATATAAGTTTTATTCAATTATACTACATATATATACATATTATACTACAAGTCATTACAAGTAAAAAATCAAAGAATATGAGTACTCGCAACGAATTAATCATCAAATAAAGGAGAAGCCAGGAACCAAACATGACTTTGAAATTCAGCCTAAGACAACTCACAAATATAGAAGCTTAAGGTGCACATATGGGTAACACCATTAGTATGTTATATATGGGAAGTGAACAATAAGATATATACATAAGAAGAAATTATGAATCCATGGTCAACAAAGCATGTAATAAATAAGCAGGAAAAAGAGATACACTTCAAATAGCAAAAGATGAGGAAATTTACAACACCAAATGAGCTCAATCTAAGGATTCATCAATGGGTACATAAAAATCATCATGGGTAGCAAAGATTTTTATTCCTATGTCATATTTACACCCAATTTCAACTTCTCCAAGAAGACAGAACATCAAACAAAGAAAGAGATAAATGATGAGGCGATTTCTTTACCTTAGGGAGTAGGGCCAGATGTGGGGCGTGAGTGAATGATGTTGTGTTATGGGCTATCATGGAAGAAGATGAGAGAAGAGAAGAAAGAAAAATAAACGAGAAACAAAAGGTGAGGATCGTGTTACGGAGAAAGAGAGCGTGAAAAAAAAAAAAAAAAAAAAAAAGATAAAGAAAGATTGAAGGGATTGGAAGAGAACCTGAGACAGACCTTCTTCCTTGCTATGTTTCAGAACCTACGTGAGGAAGATGAGAGAGCTTTTGGGTTTCTAAAGTAATCAGAGAAAGAGGCACCTTGTGTCATGAGATTATTGCTTGCTCAAGGCATGACTGAGACGTGGCTTCGAAAATTAGAGTAGGCTTGAGCATGGTTGAGACGTGGCAGACAGAGAAAGGGAAGGGAGACGCGTTTCATCTTGAATTTCTTGAACAATAAGTTTTTTTGGAAATTTTAAAACTAAAAAGAAATCTCCCCCTATATTCTAGAAGTTGGCCAATGTCTCCCACAAGTAGTCTCTTATTCTAATTGGTTTTGCTAGGCATATATAGACACACACACACAAAATTCTTTGTGAGCCTATTTTAAATCTATATAATTTCTAGGATGTCATACCCCTGCTTTTAAACCGCAAGCCTGAGAGAAGAGTTTCGTTCATATTCCAGCGAAACCTCCCACTCCAGAGATACCTTCCACTCCGCGAAGCCCCCTTGTTCTCCGATGAAACCTTGCAGCCCACTACCTCCTACAATAACGGCTCCTTAGGGAATTACCATACCTGCCAGGTAGAAATTCTCAGACATGCCCAACGTCCCTTTTGGCGCATTCGACTGTGACAACCTAAGGATCACACTGGAGAACCTATAGTTGGACATAGGACATTGCTTATCTCAATTGGATTCTAGTTTCTGCTCTTGTGGGTCTAGGCTCTTGGGTCGTGGGCCTCCATTTGGTAACCCATCCAATAACAAGACCCATGCATTGAAGGGCAAAGGCAAAGCCTAGGGGTGTGATCTCGGGCCCAAAATCTTGTTCAAACCCAAGAAGAATGGATGATTAGCTAGGTTGGCTAGCGTTAGTAACGTGCACGTGGGTCTAGTCTCGGATCAGGGAGATGACCCAGGAGGGCGTCCTTTGGCAGCGATGGCACCGGTGTCGACCGGTGGCTTCTCTAGCTTGAAATTTTCGGCCAATCGTCTAGTGCTCTCTGATGGGTGTTTTGGTCAGCTTGTAGTTTCCAACTGCGGCATTTCCAGTGCCCAGATCTCTTGCTTGCCACCGGTAGTACTAAATCTGGAGGTAGGTCTAGTCTCAGCCCCAGGAAATGACCCATAAGTGTCCTCTTCTTCTAGGCATCCTCCGGCAGCGGTGGCGCTGGCTTCGACTGGTGGTTTCTCTGGCGTGAAGTTTCTGTCCAATCACTCAATTCTCTTCGGTGGATGCTCCGGTAAGCCTACATCTCGTGTCGGAGGACCTTTCAATGCCCATATTTCCCTTTCATTGACTTTTCAATGCTACTATTCCCTAACAAACACTTTGCACGGAAGAACTGTGCCTTCTTCTCCAGTCATCCTCCACCGTCCCTTCCAAGTTCTTCTGGTGTACAAAAGCTTGTTCCCCAACCGTTGGTGATGCATTCTTCTCGGTTGGTGTCATCTTCTTGGCTTGAGACGTGTTTCACCCGTGGGTCTGCTTTCGGATATTCCAGCAGTATTGTTATTGGAGGGGAAAGCTTTTTCTAGGGGCAAGGGTTTTGGGGCAGCAGACCCATTAGCTTTGAATGGTTTAGAGGTGAGTTCACCAGTCTTGTTGGCCTCTCTTTCGATTGGGTGTGACCTGCCCAGGCTGGAAGAGGATCTTTCCCTTTCTCCAGCAAGGCTGGCTTTTCTTTCTTTGGAGCCCAAATTGGTCAGTTTGGAGCTGGACCTATTCTTAGAGGTGGATCCTATCCCTTTATTATGTTCTCTAGCAACTTCTTCGAAGGCCAAATTGGGGTCGGCTGAGTGGGTCCTACAATTAGTGGAGCAATGAAATCTTTTTAAGGGGATTTTGTGCGATGTGTTTGAAGAAAAGCTATCGGCTTTATTTGCCGATATCATAGCTAGCAATGCCAACAAGGATGAGGGCTGCAGATCTACTGTGGGTAAAAAAGGTATGAGAGAATTGAATAATTTGTTTTGTTCCATTAACTATGATGTCCATAGCCGGAGTGCTTCCCGCAAGAGGAATATAGGGAGGCCTCATAGAGATCATTTATGAAGCCTAAATTGATTTCATGGAACGTAAGAGGGATGAATGAGATTGAAAAAGAGGTCAAGGGTAAAGAATCTCCTTAGGCAGTGGAAGACATACATTTTTTGTTTGCAAAAAACCAAGTTGGAATCTATTTCTAGTAGCATGGTTAAAAGTTTATGGCCCTGCCTTCACGACGATTGGTATTATGTTCCTTCTAGCGGGGTGTGAGGAGGTATCTTGTTGATGTGGGATAGAAGGGTTGTGGAGAAGATTGAAGGTTGCACGGGGGAGTTTGTGGCTGCCTGTTCTTTTAGAAACGTCGATGATGATTTTGTTTGGGCTTTCGCGGGGCTTTACGGCCCTAATCTCGATGTTGAAAGAAGATTCCTTTGGGAGGAGTTGGCTAGTCTTATTAGTTGGTGGGACTTGCCTTAGTGTATCGGCGATGATTTCAATGTCATTTGTTTCCCTAATGAAAGATCTAGAAACGCTCGCTAAAGTCTTGCAATGTTAGAGCTCTAATTTTATCTCTAATTAGGGTCTCATGGACTTTCCCCTTGTAGGAGGGACATTTACTTAGTCTAAAAATGTTTCTTGGTGTAGGCTCGACCACTTCAATGTGTCTCCAGAATGGGAAGTCAAGCATCTCAATCTTCTTCAGAAGAGGCTTACTAGATCATGTTCCGATCACTTCCCTATTTTGCTTGATTCCAGTTGTATTCAAAGGGAAAAAAGACCATTCAAATTCGAGAATATGTGGTTGAAGGTTGATGGCTTTGTGGACCTTGTGAGAAGTTGGTGGCTATTCTATCATTTTATAGGCCCCCATAGCTTCATTTTGGGAAAAAAATTGAAGGCCCTCAAGGTCGATATCAAAATATGGAACGAACCAATCTTTTGCAATATGGAATCTCTTAACAAAGCAAGAGTTGCAGAGCTGAATGCTTTTCACAAATTGGAGGGAGTCAGAGATCTAGACACTGAAGAGAAGGCGAGGAAGAGCCAAGTTGTTAGTGAGCTAGAACTTTCCTTGTTGCAAGACGAAATTAGTTGGAGACAAAAGTCTAGAATCATTTGGCTTAAGGAGGGCGATAAATGCACTAAATTTCTTTCATCGGGTTGCTAACTCAAATTGGAGAACTAACTCCATTGAGTCCTTGTCAGCCAATAATTCTGTTTCTTCTAACCAACCCATTATCAAGAATCATGTTGTCCAATACTATGAGTCTTTATTCTCAAAGAAATGCAATTGGAGACTGAGATTGGATAACCTTGCCTTCGATTCTTTGGATGTGGACGAAGCTTCTCTTCTTGGGCTCCCTTTTGGAGAAAGGAAGGTTTTCATGGTAAAATGTATGCATAGAGATAAGGCCCCAGGCCCGGATAGGTTCTTTATGGCTTTCTTTCAAGACTATTGGGACATGCTTAAAGCAGACATTATGGGAGTCTTCTCTGACTTTCATGCTCGCGGTAAGTTTGAGAAAAGCCTTAATGCCACCTTTATAGCCCTTATTTTGAAGGAGCCTGGGGCTTCGGGTCTCACGAACTTTCGCCCTATTAGTCTTGTGAGTGAGGTTTATAAGATCATCGCTAAAGTACTTGCCAACATGATGAGAACTTTTATGGCGAAGATCATCTCCAAGCCTCAGAACTCCTTTGTTAAAGGTAGGCAAATCCCGAACTCGGTTCTTATTGCTAATGAATTTTTGGATGGCCATAACAAGTCCACCAATCCAGGGGTGCTTTGTAAGTTGGATATGGAGAAAGCCTATGACTACATCAAGTGGAAGTTTTTGCTTTATTTGCTAAAAAGATGTGGGTTCAGGGAGAAATGGTGCACTTGGATAGCACATTGTATCTCGTTGGTGTGCTTTTTCGTTTTGATTAACGGCTCTCCGTCCGGATTCTTTGGCTGCTCTCATGGGGTCAGATAAGGATATATATCATTTGTCCTCCTTTTTGTTCGTCATTGTTATTGAGGCTTTTAGTAGAATGATTTTTGCTACCATTCATCACGGTTTGCTCTCAGGCTTCGCCGTGGGGACTAGACTATTCGAGACGATTAACATTTCTCACTTGCTTTTTTGCAGATGATACTTTGATTTTTGCGGGGCTAATGTTGATCATATGTTCTCCCTAGATTTTCCATAAGAAATAAATGATAGGAACTTCGATTAGAATGATTTCTACGACCATTCATCATGGTTCGCTCTCAGGCTTCGCCGTGGGACCTAGACTATCCGAGATGATTAGGCCTTGTTTGGGAAGCAAGATTTTTCAACTCAAACTCAAATTTTTTCTAAATTCAAGTTTGGCAATTTTTTAAACTCAACCTAACTCAACTTAACTAAAAAATTTTCAACCCAATTAATAAAAATTATAAATAAAGATTGAAAAAATAAAAAAATAAAAAAATAAATTTAGAGTGGCAGGAACACCCCAGGTGGTGGCTGGACCACCCCTAAGAATCTGAGGGTAACTGATCCACCCCCCAGGGGAGGATCGGCCTCCCTCGAAGACCAAAGCTAATGGGGGTAGCCGAGCCACCCCAACCCCGTCTAATTTGGGGGTGGTTAGCGGCTAGGGGTGGCCGAACCACCCTCATTAGCTTCGGGAGTGGTCAATCCACGCACTAGGGGTGGATCGACCATGCCCAAGTAATCATTGGGGTGTCTCAACCACCCTCAAGCAGTTTTTGGGGTGGCTCAAAATCGCTGTTGGGGGTGGCTCGACCACCCCCATTAGTTTCGGGGGTGGCCAATCCACCCCTTAGTGGTGACTCAACCACCTTTAGACACCTGGGGGTGCCTGATCCACCTCTTGGTGGTAGTTTGGCCACCCCTAGGGGTGGTTAAAAATTGGCCATAATTTTTTTAAAAAAATATTTTAATAATTTTTTTAATTATATGTATTTTTATAATTTTTACTTAATTTTATCAATTACCATCCAAACATTATCTCAACTCTTTTTTCTCCTCAATATTCACACTAAAAAAAAACTGAAAAATGAATTGAGTTCAAAACATTTATCACTTTCCTTTTGCGGATGATACTTTGATTTTCTGTGGGGCGAATGTTGATCATATGTTCTCCCTAGGTTTTCCATACGAAAGAAACAATAGGAACTTCAATTATCTTGAGAGGAACTTGTAGGAGCTCAAGTCCTATTTCTTTTGTTTCCCTCTTCACTTGGGCATCTGCTTATTTAGCTCCTTTAGTTATTGACTTGTCAGATTTCCTTGATCTATTTTCTCTTTTGTCTTAGGTGTAATCTTGTATACTTCTTGTCTACTAGAGTTGAGCCCCACGTCACTTTTTGAAATATACAACATTACTTATCAAAAAAAAAAAAAAAATTAGTTGATCCTGAAGATGCCAATAGCTATAGTGTGGACTAGTAGCAATAGTGATGACGCGGGTTGTAGAAGTCGTGGATATCTTCTTTGGTGGAGCAAGTTTAGAGCATCTACATATTCGTAGACATCAACGCCCTTCGATTGAGGGACACCTTAGGTTTTCCAAAGGCAATAATTATCACGTTTGAGCTTGTGTTGAAAACAGTTTTGAAGGCTATGGAGGGTGAGTGTTGAATCAGATGAAACGGAAGTCATGTGAGAGATATGAGTCACAATAAGCTCTAATACCATATAATAGAATATAAGGTGATTGGAAATATTGTTTTGCCTTACTCAACTAAGTGATAGGTTGTATCTCTTTATAGTAATCAATCTAAATAAAGTACACGTTTGGAAATATTGTTTATCTACGACTAAGTAGTCAAAGGAATAAAATTATGAACCATAGAGGAATAATTACAGATTTGTATTATGAACCATAGAGGACTAATTACAATTTGTATTATGAACCATAGAGGACTAATTACAGATTTGTGTGCAATTTGTATGAATTTCTTTTTATAATATACTTGAATAAAAAAATATTTTAAGACTTAGCAATATAAGGTGACCTTTAATCACTACGAAAAGGCAAACGAAAGTAAAGACAACTTTCAAGGTGGAAAACGTCCCATGGCCTGCTGATATAATGATGATGATGATGATGATGGTATATTTCCGTGATCAACAATAGGCGGACAAGCATCATAGAGACTATCATCCTTTTGCTCTTGCTTTGGCTTGAGCAACCGTAACTCATTTTCCTTCAGCCGCTGTCCTGAAAGGAAAGATTGAATAGCACTAGCAGGTTTTCCAATATTAAAATCAAAACCAACTAGAGGAAGATTCCCAGCTTGAGGAAGGTTCAATGGCAATGACATTGGGAAGTCTGGTACTAAAGAGGCATAAGATTGATGGTTTATATTACAGTTAGAATTCAGTCCAAGAGAGGCATAAGGCATGGCATTTTGCATGGGCGGAAACTTCATCTGGTAGATAGAAGCCCCAAATTTCATATCATTACTGAAGTTTCCTAGGAAACTGGGTCTCAGATAGTCATTATTGAATTCAGATTTTCTATCAAAATGAGGTGCAAGCTCTTGAACTTGTGTTTCGGCCTTTGGAACGTTGGTGCTTCTGAGTATTGTATGGGCAGATTGAGCACTAGCAGCAGCAGGAGGTATATTGCCACTGCTCGAGTTTACTTGGCCGCTGTTTCTGGCTGCAGGCACTTCATGGTTGTGTTTTCCCTCATACGTTGTAAGAACACATTTAATATTGTGAGAGGCCCTTTCCACATGCTTCCGCACAGAACATCCAGCACTCGTGCATTTGTAGTAGCTCCTGTAGGAGAGACATAAGCTTAATACTCAAAACCAACTATCAAACAAGTAAAACATGGAATAAAAGTATGTAATTTGAGGATAAACACCACACAACTCCCAATCACTCTGGTGAGGTATTTTATTTCAATGGGAGAACACACATATGGAGCATTTTTATATTTTGATACCTAGGGTTTGGATTTCCTTTGACAACTTTTTGCCCATATTTCCGCCAGCGGTAGCCATCATCAAGAATGTCCACTTCGCTCTCTATTTGGACAACAACTCTTGGTTCACGGAGAGTCCTGGATCCCATATTTGCTTCAATCAAGCAGCTCTCTTTCTTCCTGTAATGAAAAATAATGTGAACGAATGTTGTAGCTGTTGTGGCCTGCATAGAAGCCATTAAGCATAGAATAATACCTTCTTTTTGACTCAGACTCATCATCATCGGCATTGTCTCCAAGTGATATGCTTCCCTGTGTGGCCCTATCTTCGTCATCATCATCACTAGCAAGTGTAGATGAAAGCTCTGGAGTCTCTAATGATTCAAGTACACCCACAGATTTCCCTTGGGCAATTGATAATGGATCTGAAAGCTCCGATACGACAGATACTGAGGATGTCCCTTCTACCCCATCAGACCTCCAGTTAGAACCAAGTTTCATATCCTTTGACCCTGATTGAATATTCCTCCAAACTGACCCACCTTCAGCTTTGACAAAGGATCCACTGACTTCATCCATCTCTGATATTTCCTCCATTGAAAATGAGGACCCATGTGATGCTCGGCGGTTAGGCTGAGGTTTTGCATGATTATGAGTACCCTTATAGATGATTTCTGTTATTTGACCATCGTGGGATCGTTCCACTTTTTTCTTCACCTGACAATTTGCATGGGTACATTTATAGTAACTTCTAGGGTATTCACTTCCTTTTACCTGTTTCTGCCCATACTTTCTCCAATTGTATGATGCCCTTACCGTTCCTGTGGAAGGGTATGACCCTTTCAGGTCTCCTTCCAAAACATGATCTGTCCCGACATCCTCTCCATGAATAGGCCCTTTGGGAAGAGATTTTTGGTCGCTAGCTATATCAGAATGATGAATTTGCAAGTCAATGCAGCTGCCATTCATACCCATATTTTTTAACACTTTCACCTCAGCGGATAAATCCACAGCACAGTTCTCAGTGGTATCTGCTTTTGGGAGTTCTGTTGGGAATTCAAAATCCATTGGTGGTTGCACTGAGACAGGAGCTTGATAGTCAACATCAGCTCCCTGCACAACATTGAGATGGATAGAAACCTAATTAGTTCAAACATACAACATATAAAAGATCTCTATTGATATATCAATTAATTAGGAAACGTAATTGTACAGATGGACAATGTGTCAAGACAAGTGCCCTATTTAGTGTAAATGGTTTAGAATCAATCTGCTGGTCCAGGTCTGTATTGAAAAATCATCAAAAGTTGTTTCTGAGAGTAGAAATTACGGAATAGTGACCAATATATATAAACTACAAGAACAAGGATGGAAAAGAGAAATATGACATTATTAATCTGCTTATCACATAATTCACAGGGGTGCACATATGTTTTTACATGTGCAAGTCTGTATGAAAGAACAATTAAAAGTTGTTTCCAAAAGTAGAACTTGTGAAATATTGACCATAATATAAACAAACTAAAAGAAGGAGGATGAAAAAGAGAAGTATGACATTATTAATCAGCTTATCCCATAATTCAAAGGGGCAAAGAAGTGCATATGCTTTTACATGTTATCCATCAATAAGGAATTGGTTAACAACTTGGAAGAGAAGCTTCTTTAAATAATTGAGGAGTAATAAACTTAGGTTTTCCTTTTTCTATGACACTCCATCAATTCAAACTTCAATCGCAAATAAAATCCAGCTCCTCCAATGGACAGATGTCCTTACCCACAAAAGACATTCGTTTTCTTTCATTTAGCATGTCAACATGTGAAAAGGAGTCAGCGTTAGTTTAATTTGCTCAATGCTTCAATCACTCTTGAAAAGCATCACACACTGAAACTCCACGCTCTATCCCGCCCAACCCAGCTCCTCAAAGAGCAGATACCCTCAACAACTCATGCAAGGATATTGCAGGTGAAAAGATGCTTGTAATGTTCTTATAAAAGTTTCTTTCCATTCAAAAACAAAACAAAATGAAAACAAAAACAAAACAATGAAACAATCATTCTCTACCCAAATCCAAACAACTTCTATGCTTCTTTCAAAGTCATAGTCCTCGTTCAAATACTATATCAGTATGGCCTTTAAGCCAAAGATGCATATTGTCTCAGCTCAACCAGATGGTAAAAGTACATTATAAGTTTCTTGCTTCTTGTTGCCTTTACTTCTTTCCTTCAATCACTTGCAAAAGAACCATTAATGTAGCTCTAGAAACAAAGAGACATTCAACAAACACTTTTCTGGAATGCTCTTGTATAGAATATAAAGCACGAGTTGACAACAGCTAAGCACCACCTATGTGTACGTTCCCAAAGGCACGGTCTCTCGTCTCTTGAAATGACATAGTAAATAACAGTGGATCAAGGGAATGGAATCTAGACTATAGATTGCACAAGCTGAGAGCAAAGAAAGATTTAAAAATCAAGTATGCTTAACACAAGGTACTTGGAACCTCTCCAAGGCAGGGTCCTTCGGACCCACCCCTGTAAAGTAAACCCCAATCCCGTACACCACATCCTCGAAAGTTTTCCTACACAGAACTAGTTAAATCGCTGGCTTTTCACCGAGAGTGTGGCCTCAAGGGATTATTTGCACCCATGAGGTGTTGAACCTTGAACCTTGAAGGGATGATACCTTAAGACTAAGGCCTTCACTACTTGCAAGAACATTTTCGAGTTCTTGGCTCTCATAATCCAAAAGCAGCTTCTCCATACAACTAAATAGATTGACGAAAATAATGATTTCTTGTTTTGTCTTTTTGGATTTATTAAGTAGCCTTAAATTCTCCTTCCTAGAGGGAAATAGAGAAAAAAGTACCATGTCTTGGGCTATATATAAGAAGCTACACGAAAAGAAAACTCACATTTTGAAGAAACCTTGAAATGAGGTTCAATTTTAATGTGAGGCATGCTTGGAATCCCAGACGCTATTCTACTTACCATTAAGTCTTTATGTTTCTTTGCATTCGCTAACAGCCAGTTTGATTTCAATATGAAATAATAGCAGTCTGGTATTTGAGATTCTGTTCATTTCAAGATTTCTATATATTGGTCGTAGTCATGACCAATGATCTATCTTAGGTCAAGTTGATGTTATTAGGTCCTTATGTGTTAGCTTAAAAGGTTTGAAACTTGACTAATTTGTATTTTGTAAATTAGGATTTCAAGTCCCAGAGGGATTACAGAAACTAGTGGTTTATGTACGTGGATCTAATGCTTTTAACTAAATAGTAACAAATTTTGAAAAACTTATTGCAACTAGACTCTTTTGAGGATTGTGTCGCACAACCCAAGTTAAGGTGGGATGCCAAAGAAACCCTAGGAATGATGCCTTGGGTTGGGAAAATCTAGCCAGGCCTGAAGACTTAACTCCGTCTTTCTTCTTCTCAATTTGCTGCAATTAATTTACCTTTTAAACAAAGAACTAGACCAGGTCATAAACGTAGCAATCCCAAAATCCCAAAACTAACTTGCAACCAGAAAGCATTGCAAATATGGTCTTACTTCCAGCAACTCAAAAACGATCATGATCTTTGTGTAGCCCAAACTAAACATTTTTTAAATAATAATAATAATAATAATCAATATATCATTGAAAGAGTATGGCTTCTCTAGGTATACATAAAGTATCCAAGAGAACCACCTAACTAGTAAGAGTAAAAAAAAAATTATGATAACTAATAACCAAAGGATATACAAAAGGGTATTGAAATATAAAGACTTGATTTCCTCCAAAGATACAGGGCACATAGCCCAAACTGAACCATAGACTCTCTAATTCCCCTTTCCAATCCTTTGGAACATTAGACCAAATCTTTTCCCTAAACTTTTCCACCAATAAAACATAGATTTTGATCTTTTCACTGCATTCTAATATTTCTTTCTGTTGATCTATGTCAGTTTGGCACGATCGATGAGATGTGTCTATCCTACAGGTCAAACTATTAAGGAATTGGTTCAATTATAAGTATGATTATGTTTAACAGCTGATAAAACCATGAAGAAGAGTTCCTTACCTAAATCACATCACTACTTCTGCAATGCCTTCTACCAAAAAGATATCAGGCATGTTTGGTTCCTGTTTTTTAAGGTAATTGGTTCCAAAGGTTCAAGCATCTCATGTAGAAATATTGATCATCGTCCCCTAGACTACACTACATATGCTGAATAATGGTGGAGGAAATTCTAACAAAAACCTTAACAGCTTGAACTCTATGGGAATTGAACAACGAATTTTTGGAAAGACTTATTATCAATTAGAGTTGCAAAACCTATGGCAAGTAATTGAAGATACATTCATGAAATTATCCATGATGTGCAATTTAAGGAGAATGGGAGCTACTTTAGTACACTGCCTATGAACTTAAATTGTCACACTTCACTCACATTTTATGAATTCTTAGACTAGTAAATATTTGAAGAAGATACATTCATGAAATCATCCATGATGTGCAATTTAAGGGGAATGGGAGCTCCTTTACTACGCTGCCTATGTACTTAAATTGTCACACTTTCCTCATTTTTTTATGAATTCTTATGAAATATTTACTAGTCAAAATACAATCATCCACTAGAATCGTAATTCCAAAGTTTCCCCACCATAAGTCTATCATCCCATAACTAAAACTCCTCCTTTCTCCACTTTGCGTCTAAATCCACCTCATAATGGGCATTTTTTGTACAGGTTATTCCACTCTAGTCACCAATGATTATTAAAAACGAGATTCATCAATGAGGAATAGTAGAAGTAGAAGATAAAATTGATAACCTCCACTTGATGTAGGATGACCCTAGACTTTGATGCAATGGCCTCTATGATTCTCACAAAGATACTTGCAATATAAGGAGGAAGAGAGGGAGAAGAAAGAGGAATGATCCCAAAGTGGAGAGCGCCATATTGGTAATCCTTTAGTGATTCACACAAATAGTAAGATATGGGGTAGCTCTAGGCTAGTAAACCGAAGACGAAATATAAATTTGTCATTGTACAGGAAGTAGACAAAGTTGCAACTGTAATAACTATACCTCCTACCCACAATAGAAGCTCTACTGATAAATAAAAAAAATTCAAGGAAAAGTAATCAGTACTTTTACATTTCAAACTTAAAAAAATAAAAAGTAAATAAACAAACAGAACTCTTAATGAGTATTAAGGGTAAATGGTATTGTGGGAAAGTAAAGAAAATTAATGCCCTGACTTGGGGACTATACTTATTTTGGTCCCTTAAATATAAAAGAAGTTTATGATTTGGTCCCTAATTAACATTTAAAAAGTCGCAATCAAGTTCCTGAATTATTTAAATTGTCATAATTAAGTCATATTGGAAACACCAACATATGAAGTGTCACTTAAAAATAGACAATTTACCTTATCTATAAAGCTAGAAAAGCCTGACAGAGAGCTAGGATCCTCATAAGACATGAATTTGAGGGAGCCAACGTCGCTGCCCCTATCCCCATCTTCAGCAGTCAATGAACTCAGCATCACACTTTCATGGTTGAGAGGGGACAGCGGAAAAGTTCCAGTGGTTGGTGACGGCAGTGCCTAGAAGAATATATCATTCAAGAGCCATAAATCAAAATTAAATGGGTTGATATAAAAATGCAAGCAACAAATTGATATCAACGAGAAACCAAATTTACAAGAAAAAATTTAAATTAGGAGTGGGGAACCAAAAAAAAAAACTTATCTATAGTTGTAAATTGTAATTATAAACATGCAGATTATTCATTTGCATTCTGCTTAGGGATATTTGCTTTCATCATTTTATTCATCCATCATGCCTACTCTATTACCACTCAAAAGTTTATGTATGCAATCAAAAAATTTGGTCTTTTATTTTGAGAAGAGTAACCTCAGGAAAGCAACTGATAAAATGTTGACCGACTTTTAGAGACTAGAAAACACCTAACAAAATGTTTATTATTATTATTATGAATAATAATAATATTATTAGTGAAAGAAAGGACAAAGACAAGAGAGCTGAATACCCTAAAGGCTAAAGACTACTACATTGCTGGAAAGGTCAATGTTCACAACCAACCAAGTGTATTACAACAATCTGGACAAGCAACATGAAACATAATCTGTAAAACTACTTGCAAGATTGATGATCCACACCATGGAAAGGTAAACTGGTTCACGGAAAGTGAAACCAAGGGAAGAGTTCAATAATTCACTCTTACATTGAACCTCTGAGTTTCAGTTTACGAAAGACTACATAAAAAAACATTTAAGGAAACAAGCAACATCTGCAGAACTCTAAAAATAATCTCTCTCTCTCTCTCTCTCTCTCTCTCTCCCCCTCTCCTTTTAAGTGCCAAGTAATAGAGTCAAATAAAAAATAAAAAACAAAACAAATTTGTGCAATCAAGAGAGGCTTTTTTGGATAATATAGTTCAATCTCCCCCTGAATTTTATCAAAAATACACACAGCTCCTCCAATTTCAAGAATTAATCAGACCTCCTCATGTTTTCAATTTGGCATATACACTTAAATCTAGTTCGAACTAATTGCCAAAACAATTAATGGCACTGCTAAAATAATATCAAATGCATAAAATAACCCTAGTTTTACCATTATAAAATTTCCCTAAACTGTTTCTCTGCTCCAAAGCTCTCAAACCCATATCTTTTACCCCTCACTTGCATGCTATCTTTCATTTTTTTCCCCTCAAAACTAAGCATAAGCCTAATTTTTTGTTAACAAAAATCAGGGTCCGATGCGTTCATTTACATTTTCTATGGACAGAATCCTCTCTCACATATACTGAGGTGTAACTTTGAAAATACGAGAGAGATGCATGGATTTTCATCTAAATCAAAAGTAGGTGGGCCATTTTACCATTCCTTTTTTTTTTTTTTTTTCCCGCCAACCCGGTTAACTGATTTAATGGTTGATTAACCTTTCTATAATGCAATACCAAAAAGATGAATATACACAAATGAAAGAAAAGCAATTTGAAAGAAAAGAAAGGGTAAATTTAAAAAAGATTGAGACACAAATGATTTCTATAAAAACACTTAAAAGAAAAAATCACAATCAAACAACAAAAACAAACACGAATCAACACATGCATACGTACAGAGACATAAATATGCACATACACATATACATACACATACAATAAAAAAGATTAAGTAAAAAAAAAAAAAAAAACCTTCAAAACTACCATAGATAAATAAATAAGAAAGAAATGAAACCTGGGTGTCTGGGAGCATGATGGGGGAGTCAAGCAAGGTGGCGGGGCTAATCCCGGGAGGAATGGTGAGCCTCGGGGAGCGAGCCCGAGCCGCCGGCGAAGCCAAGGGGCTTGTCGTCCGAAACAACGCTGATTTAATACTCAGCGCATTGAAGCCGCAAGTGGCCGCCCTCCTCTCTGCAATGCTCTTGCTGGGCTCCAAAGAGGAAGAAGATGATGAACTCGAAGACGGAGCCAAGGCCTTGCGGTCCTCTTTCTCCATAGCGGAGCCTGAGCGAAGCTAGGACTACAGGAGTTTCATGGGTGTAGTTTCGGATTGGGGAATGAAATAGTGAGTCTGAATGAATGAGTGAGTGAGTGAGAATTTGGAAGGGCATTTGGAGTGGTTCTAAGGGAAAGACACAGGGTGTTTATAGGTGCGTCCGGTGTGGTTCCAAGGGTGCAAGTGTCTGGGCTGTGAGAAAAACAATTAATAATATTTTGAGGATCTCATGAAATACTTCCTTAAATTTCTAGAATCTGTTGAAGTTTACAGTACACGCCCAAGTATTTAGCACCGCACAGTCCGTACTACGATGACATCCTCAGTGTACGGATTCACGGGACCCACATGAATCATGATGATGTTTTGTTTTGTTTTTTTTTTTTTTTTTTTTCAGAAAAATGATAAATACATAACTTTAGTTAAACCTTTTTCTTATATTTTTATTATTATTTAAAAAAAAAAAAATTCTGAAGTAATAACATATGGTCATTTTTTTAGTTGGTATTTTTTTTAAAAAAAAATTGTATTTTTTTCTTCAGAAAAATGTTAAAAAATTATCATTGTTCTAAATAAAAAGACCATTTTTTTAAAAAAAATAACAAATAAAAAAGGACCACATTGAATGTTAAAAAAGTTGGGCCAAAGTTATATCTCTAAGTTCTGTGAGTGACTCACTATTATTCTTTGTTTTTTCTATCCATACACTTCATTTTCAATTTCTATAAATTATTATTTTTTTTAAAAAAATTCCTAGCTTTTCTTTCTTTCAAATTTTAAGGGGTTCCAAAAGGGTTTTTTTTTTTTTTTTTGGTAAAATGTTCTGCAATATTTGATTGTTCTATTAAATTGCATCACTCTTATATATATATATATATATATATATATATATATAGTTAAACTCATCTTTAGTATTTTATTTGTAGATTGTTACTATCACATCATTAAGTTGTATAATAATCTACTAAATAATATTATTATCTTGTAGAATGTATGATATGTTTGTTATTTTGAAAAACATTTTCTTATCACATTAGGTAATTTTAATGTTAAGATAATATATATATATATATATTTAATAAGTTTTGATCTTTTGGTATGAATATTTTGTCTATTTTTGTAAGGGATGAAGAAACCCAAACAAAAGAAATTTAAGAACCAAATAATTATGAATATAGACTGATTTGCATAATATTAATATTCTTTATTTTCATTCTAATACGTCACGACTATTGAAGAGAATATGTGGAATTGTACGTGTCCGAGGAACTGCACGTAAACTCGAAGATTTTATCTTTTTCTTTATTTATTATTTTTCAGTTTAGCGTGGGATTTGCTTTGTTCATGGCTACCCGCAAAGTCTGACACAGAGGTTAGATTTGTATCCAAGCTATTTGGGGCGACAGTGGCACGTGGGAAGCTCTCTCCGATATAAATGGCATGGAATGGATCCTCTCTAATCTAAAAGGGACCGGATAATATCCAGTTCATGGTTAAGATTTCTGATAAGAAATCTTAGAGCCACAAATAGAACATCTGTCCTGCTAACAAAAAATAATAAAAAAATATTATTTAATGTTAAAAAAATTAATAATAATAAATTAATTAAAAAAGAAAAAAAATGTGGTTGGCCACCCCATCTTAGCCATAGGGGGTGGTTGGACTAGGGCTGTCAAAACGGGTCTACAGGTCGACCCGTGGCAACCCGCAACCCGTTTAAGGTGCATCCAAACACAACTCGTTTAATTAACGTGTCGACCCCACCAGACACGACACGACAATTTTCACGGGTCACCCGACACGACCCATGAAACTCGTTTAAAATAACAGGTTGGGTCGGGTCGACACGACCCCTTTGATCCATTTAACTTAAAAAGTAATCTTTTTTTTTTTTTTTTTTAAATGAAATAATAATAGTTTTAGCAATTATCTCTTAAAATTAAACTCCAACATGTTATCACCAGATCAGTTAATAGTTAATAGACTTAATTGTCTAATCAAATAACAAAAAAATAAAAAATAAAAAAATAAAAAATAAAAAAACTACATCATCATTACAATTTACAAATTTACAAATACAAATTGGGTTTCCATTTTGCCCAATTTACAAATTAAACTACATCATTTGGATATGTACAAGAAAGTTCATCAAAATGGATCCAAACTTCTAAGGTCTTCACGCTTCTTCTAGACCTTTTTTTTCGTCATCGGATTTGTATGAATAGAAAGATCTTCTGTTGTATTTATTTCAACTACATCGTCATCAAATACATCTGAATCTTCATTAATCACCTACACACATAATCGTTAGTAAGTTAGTTACAAATAAGTTCAAGACTTCAAGTAAAAATCAGATTAGATACTTACTGTCTCTCACATGTAATCATACTTACTGTCTCTCACATTTGGTTTCTACCCAAAAGAACCAAAAAAAAAAAAAAATGTTACAGTTTTAGGAGTTGTTGTGAAAGTCCTAAATGTCTCTCCCTTGTTTGTAGGAAAATGGCTCTCGTTGGGTTTTTCTCTCTTCTTTCTTTATAAGGTTCTCATTTCTCAATGAAACACATATAATGCAAGAAAATAGAAAACAACCCAAGATTGGTGTGGTCCAAATCATATTTCACTTAGGCCACCATGCATAAAAGTTTTCACTAAATGAAGTCTGCATTATTTAGTTTGCTCAACATTTTTTCCAGAGAATAATTATATTAAATTACTAACCCAAACATTTTTCTACAAGTAAAATGATTTTATTACGAAAAAGAAAGAAACTCATATACACAGGGAGTATATTGAAGCTACTCCTAAAAATTACAATCTGAAATTCAGAAGATTAAAAAATTCAAAAGACATGGAATGGAATTATTAACCAAACATGAAACCATAAAATGCAACAAATTGTCAACATCTTCATAGTTGATAAATATTGGAAAGAACTTGAAGGACAAAACCTAAATGCACATAGGATAAATGTAAAAGGTACATTTAGGTTTATGTTTCATTGTTTTTTCAAGTTAAAAAAAAAAAGGGTTAAATACCTCAAACCCCCCTAGGGTTTAGCAACTTTATTTTTTTCTCCCTGGGGTTTCACTTTTATCACAGGACCCCTCTGAGGTTTTGATAAAGGACCAATTTAATCCATCCGTTAGTTGACCGTTAAGACTGACACGTGGACCAATCAGATGTTGACACGTGGCACCTATTTAATTTAATTTTTAAAAAATACATTTTTTTGTTAATTTTAAAAAAAATTAAAAAAAAATTAAATAGGTGCCACATGTCAACATCTGATTGGTCCACGTGTCAATCTTAACGGTCAACTAACGGATGGATTAAATTGGTCTTTATCAAAACTCCAGGGGAGTCCTGTGATAAAAGTGAAACCCCAGGGGAGAAAAAATAAAGTTGCTAAACCCTAGGGGGGTTTGAGGTATTTAACCCTAAAAAAAAATGGGTTTGGCGGGTCACCCGCGTGACATGACCCATTAAGAGCAACATAAACAAGTCGTAAACGGGTTGACCCGTTTATGACCCAAACCCGTTTAAGGTAAACCCAAACCCGCTAATTTCGTGCCGTGTTCACGTCGGGTTGTATCAAAATTGCCAGTCCTAGGCTGGACCACCCTATTTTAGCTGGGGGTAGATTGAGAGCCACCCCCAATGGCCGGCCAGGTGGGGGTGGCCGGACCACCCTCAAGGGCCATGAGGTGGCTTCGGCCACACCTTATTTTTTTTATTAATTAATTTTTTTTATTAATCTAAAATAATATTTTATTATTATTTTTTGTTAGTGGGATAAGTATCCCATTTGTGGCTCTAGCCATGGACTCGATATTCTCCAATCTATCTGACCTACAATTAATATTTTTGCGCAACTAATAATTAAAACCACTTGCGGTTAAAATGGCACGTGGAAGCCCTATCCAACCCCGAAACAAGTGACATGTGACTAAGCTTTTACCCACCTGCCATATATTAATTATAGGGTTGTCAAAAAAAAATCGGGTACCAACCGGTAACCGGAAAACCGGTAAGCTGGTACTCGGTTCTGGTTTCGATTTTTTGCACTTGCGTATATATAAAAAATAATATTTTGTTATTTTAATTTTTAATTTTTTTAGGGCATTTTTAAACATTGAATTTTTATGGCATTTGCAAACATTGGATTTTAAGGGCATTTTTAAACAATGAATTTTTAGTACATTTTTAAACATTGGATTTTTATTTTTTTATGCCCAAAAAGCCAAAAACAATGATTTTTTTAGGATTCTTGAGGTGTTTTTTTTTTTTTTCTTTTGTTTTTTGAACAATCACAACAAAGCCCAACTTATTGGGACAAAAATGCTAATTGTGGTTTTTTTTTTTATTTAAATGGGCAAAAAACTGTTAAATTAAGCACACAAATTAGACCCAATACCTCAAATAAGCTCAAAAATTAGGCCCAATACCTAAAATAAGCCTAAAATGATTTAAAAAAAAAAAAAAAAAAAAAAAAACCAGTTACCCGATCTGGATAACAAGGTACCAACCGGAACCGGCTAGTTGTTGTATAACCGGATAACCGAATACCCAGTTCCAATTTCAATTTTCCAAAATTAAAAAACTAGGTACACCGGTTCCGGTTCCCGATTTTGGCCAATAACCAGGAACTGGAACCAGATTGACACCCCTAATTAATTATGAGAAATGCTATATTTATTTTATTTTCTTTACAACAGTTGATTATTAAATGATGTGTCATGACTCCATGAGACCTATTATTTTGAAAAATTGTCTTCATCGCATGGGATATTGATAACATATTATTTGGGAGCCAACTTTTAGAAAGAAAAAAAAAATGGTAAGTGTAGCATTTTTTATTAATTATTAGTACACCAAGAACTGCTTACCGAAAATCCAATGTCTGGGAGCTTTAATTTGTTCGGATTCCTTTTGGTTGGATCTTAATTGATTTAATGATGCTGAGGATTTGAATAAGATTGCTTCTTGTTAAAGTTTAAGAACATTTTAATGTTAAGTATCATGCTTTTATTTTATTTTTTATTTGTTGATGTGAATTTTAAAATCATTATTAGATTTGAGATGAATTATTATACTCATTTAATGTAGATTAATTTTGGTGTCTTATAAATTAAAGTTTTATTAACATTTTTATAATAAACTAATGTTTCTCTTCTAACATATTGGTATTTATTCTTTTTATTTTTTGACATGTCTACTTGTCCACAATAAGGAAGAGGGAGGGAGGATTTGAACTAATGACCTCCACTTCATGAGGTGTGTGAACTACCCATTGGAGACTATTGATATTTATTCTCACATATAAGGAAAAGATTTAAGCTTTTAACCTTCCATGTATATGGAATTTATGGGGATTAGGGGTTCCTTATTCTACCGATTGTTAAAGGAAAAAAAAAATATATTAAAAAAAATTAAAAACATAAACAAAATTGAGATTTGATTGAGTTTAATTCCCATTTTTATGAAAAAAAATAAAATTATCAAATCCGTTGAACTGGCGATGCTGCTTTTGCAAAATAAAAAGAAAAAGTCGCTGAGAACAAATGGTCCTAGGGGACTAGGGGTGCCTTTAATGCTCTCTTCCTCATTGTAATACCCTGAATAATTAATAATTTTTTTTTTTTTTTTTTTTTTTTTTTACATTTCTACACAAGAGAAAAATGAGAAATGATTCAAACTAGTGATTACCGCTTCATTAGGCGTGATCCACAGTTGATTGAGCTGCCCCTTAAGGACAATAATTAATAACTTTGTAAAGAATAAAATTCGATAATTATCTTACGCCTATTACTTTTATAAATCAAAAAGTATCTTTCCTTCCAAAGTTCAATATTTCATGCATAAAAAGTATATATATATATATATATATTATTAATTAGAAACTTGCAGTACCCGAAAGTTCGAAGTTTCCTTTGAACGATTGTTCGTATGCATAAAATTTGAAGATAAGAAGGGATTTTTTTTCTTGGCTTTTTATGCATGAAATTCCTCTATGAATAGGCTTAGGATAAATCCTAAATCTCCCCATTCATTTCCAGCCCATCTTAGACCTAGAGAGAGAAGAAGAGAGGGTTTTTTTTTTTTTTTTTTTAAAGAGAAAAGAGGGTTACTCTTGAGTTTTGGAGGTTGATCTCTCTAAAACTTTGACTTCTGCTCAAAGGTAATTTAGCCTTGATTCCTTGATTTTCATATGCACTTTTAATGCTTAGATCAACAAGATTATTAATTGCTTAATAAAACTTATGGTGTTAAGAATAATCCCAAATTTATGGAAGATATGAAGATCTTCCATCATAAAGATTGCATTAAAGGTTAATTGTTGAGAATAATCCGAGACTTATGGAAGATATCGTAATGGAAGGAGTTCTTTTATTATAAAGATTGCATTAAAGGCTTTAATCACGTGCGGATCACTCCCCCCTCATCAAATCCCAGATTTTTTGCTAAGATACCATATTCAGGATTCAGCTCAACAATGAAGCCTATAAATAGGCCATTATCTCAAGTATAAAGACGGACTCAATTATGGTATATTAGGCAGACTTTTCTAAATGATCTAATTTAGACATAGAAGTGGAACTCGCGGGCACCCCACCAGCGAGTTCTTCTCATTGGCAATTGTAGTGACTCAAATAATTAACTAAGCTTAGGTTGCTTAGTTAGAGAGTTAATTTAGGTTTTGGGTCACTAAGGATCACTAGATGGGCATTTTGAGAATTTGGATTTTAGGACTGGACGTACGCCAGGGTTGGCGGACTTACACTCATGTTTTTAGTAGAGGATGTACGCATGGGGACCACCATACGTACGTTGTCAATAGTATGCCGTACTCTATCAATAATACAAGGACGTACAATAGGGGACCATCGGACGTACGCTACTTTTTGAAAAACCTTTGGTTAATACCTGGACGTACGATACAGCCTTTGGACCGATGTGTAAATAGTGGCGAACGTACACCCTAATCGTACCGGACGTCCGCTACTTTTCAGAAGAGTTGGTAAGCGTCTCCAGCTTTTCTCCTCTATAAATACTAACTCTACCCTCGCCCTTTTCTCGTTCAAATTCGCCCCTAGGCTCCCAAAAACCCTTTTATGAATGTGTTCTTGTGAGATTGTGTGTTTTGTGGAGAAGGATATGTGTTTTCTTGAAGGTTGCTTCTAGAAGATTTGGAGGACCTGAACTTGTGGAAGGAATACTCTGAGGATTTAATCGACTCAAGTGAGTTTTAACTCACACAATACTCATTATTATTTTTCCATGACTGCAAGTCTATTTTATGTACCAAAACATGCATATTTACAACTCTTACGATTTATACTTGTTGCACATGAATTCTAGCATTTTTTAGAAAAACATTGTACTGAATATGTTAACAAAGTGAGACTTGTAAAAAGCATGCATGTAAAATACAGACAAAATAAGTTGTATCGTATGATATGGTACACTGATACGTGCGGTATAATGGCCATGGGCTTACTATACATGTTAACTTTATGGTCAAATGTGTATATCGTTATGTGGGCTTTGAATCCAATGGTTTTGTGACCAAGTGCAGCCATTCTCGAATGGTTGGTCATTACAAAACGAACATCATTAGTGGTGTGGGCCACCCGATATCGGACTCGGTCGTGCCACTAATGGGATGTACGATAGTGTACAATGACTGGAGCACCGGCATTGTATTATAGGTCCCTCGGGACAGCGTTAACTCTGCTGAGAGGGGGTAATATCTCGGGTAAACCATATTGTTGAACTATGACTATTACTTTATATCATATGCATATATCATATATCTATATCACTTATGATAAATTGTTATGATGGAACTGTTGCATACTTTACAAAAACCAGAGTTCATTACAAAATTGGCATGGACATTATATGCGTTAACATTCACTAAGTCTTTAGACTTACCCCTATATTTTATGTTTTCCCCCTTCCATTACGAACACTTGCGCGGTTTATCTAGCTTAAAGGAAGATGCCTTCGGAGCAGACGTGGGTCATTGCGCAGGACCTGATTGGAGTAATTTTTTAAGACTTGGATCCAGTTTGGTTACACTCTATGTAGACTGATGGAGAAACTACCCGAGCTGATATGATTGAGATTGTTATTTCATTAGCTTTGCTTAAACTTCGGATTTGATATGTTGATATTTTGTTAAGACAATTAAATTATGGGTTGTAACATTATTTGATGGTGGTCTAATGACCGGTACATTGATGGTTATTTTTATGTTATGAGGTATTTTGTTTACTCTAGTGTAGAGAATGTGTGGTTGGGTATATAATACTCTGTATTCATATAGTTTAGAAAGTTTTTCGTTGAGGTCTCTCATTTATAAGATGTTGAAATCCTAAGTCTTGTCCTGTGAGGGAAAGGGTTGGGAGACGAACCGTGGGATCAATTACTAGTTGATTGACTTGTCCATCGGGGTCGTTACAGTTATTGTTTTGCAGGAATTAAAGGAGCGTCAAGACCAACGTGAAGATTGAAGATCAAAGGCATTGCGAAGAACGCGCAAATCTCACCAATCGAAGACGGTTAGACCAAAAATAGTCCTACCATATGGTTTCCTTTAAAAGGAATTCTTCATTTAAAGAGTTTTTGAATAAAAACATGGATATTTAGAAAATACTATACAAGATGGTAGTAACCTCTTTACCAAATACATATCTAAACTATTTTAAATAATGCTTTAACAAATGTGTTAGCTTTGAAATAAAAATGATTAAAGTCATCACCTTTATGTATTTTGGGAAACACATGTTAGAATCAACCCATGTGACCTGTGAAATATTTGGTATAAAGTTGGATTAATACATGAATATAGGTAGTTAGGTTAAATTGGTAGTTTTTGCTAGAGGACGAACGATTGACCCAAATAGACAAATGTTTGCTAGTTGGTGAACGAATGTTCGAATATCAATGAATAAACGTTTGTTGCTGCCATAATAGGTTTATATGATTTATAATGAAAGATTAGGGTTTTTATTGTATGATTAGGATTTTATATGTATGGATTAGGACTTTAGCGTACTTGTGTCTAACATTAGAATGGGATTGCATTGACTTGAAGTTAAGATGTCCGAGACGGTGGATGAACGATTGAGGTACGTAACTGATAATAAAGTTGTTTATATTTAACATGCGATATGTCAGCGGACTAAGCATGTTTTATTCTATGTTTTGACATGGTTTTTAGGTACATACAATATTATAGTCATATGCTTACTATTATACATGCTAAACCTTAATGTTTAGCTTTGGATTTAATGGCTGTTTGTGATGGGCACATCATGTAAAGATGAGGTCACTGTACGATTTTTCTAGTAGCCTAGGCCACCCAAAGTTTGACTCGATCGGGCTGCTAGTATCAGGGCTGGCCCAATATATTTTGGGACCTTAAGAAACTTTTAAGTAGGGCCTTTTTTTTTTTTTAAATATTTAAATATTAATTAAATAATATTTATTTTAATATTATTATTTAAAAATAATTATTCTCGCTTTTTGGTTGCAAAATTAGTGATTAAGTTTTTACATTCAAGATTTTCTAACATCCTCTTTCAACTGATAATATGACTAATCCATTTAATCTCTCTTGTGACAATATTGTTGATCTTAGGTAGGATTTTATCAATTTTAATTTTAAAAAACTTCTTTTTGCAGAAGCAACTGCAACATCTATTGTCAATAAAATTCTATAAGCGATACATGCATTTAGAAAAGAATCAAATATTTTTATATAAAGGAAAAATGTAAATTCAATCATTGTGGTTTACCTAATTTGCAATTAACTCCTTGTGGTATCAAAATGAACCCAAAAGTCCCCGAAGTATGCTAAAAAAATAATTTAGTTCCTACAGTCAAATTTCGTTTACTGACTTAATAGATTCTAATAGGCTAATAGCATAAAACATTAGAACCAATATAATTGTGATACTTGTCCTATTTAAGCCAATGTCATACTAAGGGAATTTGTTAAATTAGTGGACGGAATTTGATTGTAGAGACTAAATTATATTTTTGGCATACCTCAGGGACCTTTAACTCTTTAAGTTCATTTTGATACCATATGGAGTTAATTGTAAATCAGGTAAACCACAATGACTAATTTTACATTTTTCTCTTTATATAATTCAATATGTCAATTGGAGCATTTTATTCTATTTGTAAAATTTATTTTAAAACTTTTAATTCTGAAAATAAATTTAAACGATCAATGTCATAATAGATATCATGTTTTAGGAAACCTTCTAGATTAAGACATTTGTTTTGCAAAGTATCATCGTCTAGTGATTTTAATTTCTTAAAATTAAATAAAAAACCAAAAATGTTTTCGTTGTTCTTAATAATATTTTCAAAAATCAAATAAAAAAATAATAATGAAAGCAATTGATTGAGTTTTTAGTAACTAACTTTTTTTTTTCTTATATATATATAATTTTTTATCGCTGATCAACTATAGAAGGATTTTAATAACTTAAAGACTGAGTAGCTGACAAATAGCGAAATTATGGAGAAGAGAAGAATTCAAATTTGAATAAATCTTGAAAAGGGATATAGTGAGAAAAATAGAAACTTATAAATAGAAGAGTTTGTAATTGAATAAAATATTTTAGAAACTTTCCATCTTCTAGCATTTATTTATTTGTTTTTTTCATTTGATTTTACGATTAAATATTTGATTATGATATGATTCCCTTATTTAATGTTGGATCTTGCTTCTATGTGGTAGTGAAAACTACCGCATAGACGCGGTTGTCCCAAACTGCACCGTTTTGAGTTTAGTAAAAGTAGGTTTTTTTCCTTCGTTTTCCGCTATAGTATACTTTGGTAGATTATGTTGGTGTAGTGAATTCAGCAAATTGCCTAGTGACCGACCCAATGGATCATTGACCGACACATGTAGCCTTGTAGGTGTCAATGCAGCAGTTTGGTTGAAGATTTTAAGGAAAAATTCAATTGCCCACACTAAATTACCAATTATTTTTTAATGCCCCTTTTAAACCTTTAAATTCGTGATGCAAGTATGGTTTCTATTATTGTTCTTTTTCTTCTTCTTCTTCTTCTTTTTTATTTTTTATTTTTTTAATTATTTAATTATTTATTTTTTTAAAAGAAAAATTCATTCCGATTTCATTCATAAATAATCAATAGCATAAAATCTTTTACAATCACAGAGCATAAAACTCTGAAATTCATAGCCAAAGTTAAAGGATTACACGTCATGGAGATAAAAAACATACAAATCTTACATTGAAATCGTATGACGTCTACATCCGCTAACCCGTGCCCAATTTTCAATTTATAAAACAGATTTGCCTGGTACAAACTCAATTCGGGACATAGGTAATCATTCTCCAGGCATAAGCAAAAGCTCCACGCTAAAACTAGTCTTTTTCGACCGAAAAGGATAAAAAATTATTCACGTCCTAAGCCTAAACGCCTGGACAACAAAACAAGTAAGAAAATACAGGGAAAAAAATAAAACAACAAAAAAACCACAACACAACAGCAAACATCGGAGTAAAGAGCGGAGGAGGCTGCTAGCAGCACAAAAAAAGGGCGATGGAGAGATGCAATGGAAGTATTGCTAGAGATGGCAAGATGAAGTTACGACGGCTGCTGTATTATGGGACACCAAGAGAAAAAAAGCTCTATACAAAAACGAAACAAATGAAAAAAAAAAACCACACAGGGAAGGAGGGGGGTTGCAAAATCTGAGATATGAGTAAAGTATATTTGTTTCTATCATTCTCCTAATAGAATGGAGAGGATAGTTTCTTAAAAAAAAAAAAGAAAAAAAAAAAAAAGAATAGTGAGGATAGATAACTAAAATAGAGATATTTTAGAAGAATTGGTAGTTAAAAACAAAAACAAAAAAAAAACAAAAAACAAAAAAGTGAAAGAGTACAAGAAAATCAAATTTACCGAGTCAAATGAATGCTTCCATGTTTACCTTTCTTGTGTATAGGGCAGGTTTTGGCTTCCCATTTCCCCTTAACGCGGGCCTCGCGATGGCAGGCGCTGGAGGAAGAAACCTAAGAGAAGACGCTCTTCTCTTGGGTCTTTCTTCTTCTTCTTTTTTCCTCTTTCCAGAATTTGTATTGAACGCAGGTGCCGCATAGACTACTATTACCAGAACTGTACATGCCAATTTGTGTGAAGGTACCACACGGGAGAGGATTTTTGTTTTTGTTCTTCTTTCTTTCTGAAAGAAGTTAGGGCCTTCTTTTTCATGCAGAAGTTATCTGCTTTGAGTCCTCTGCACCACCACTCGCGTTGCCTTCTCTACCACGCAGAAGCACAAACGGAGTTCCTTCTCCGATCAGTCGAGCCAGATACATGCATCTCATCGATCAAGCAATGCAGGACCCTCCAATCTTTGAAATCTGTCCACGCCTCAATGCTCAGATCACATCTTCACCTAAACCTCTTCTTCTCCACCAACCTCGTTGCTCAATACGCCTCTTTGGGCGCCATGTCTTATGCCTATTCCCTCTTCTCTACCTCCCAATCATCAGACGTCTTCCTCTGGAATGTAATGATCCGAGGCTTCGTCGACAATGGCCTATATCGACGTTCCATGCTTCTATACAGAAAAATGCGAGGGCTGGGCATTCAACCTGACAATTTTACATTCCCTTTTGTTCTCAAGGCATGTGGATTTCTTAGGAATCATGAAGTCGGAGTTATAGTTCATGGTAATCTGATAGAACTTGGGTATGAATCAGATGTCGTTGTTGGTAATTCACTCATTGCCATGTATGGTAAGTGTGAGCGTCTTGATATTTCTTGGCTAGTGTTTGATAAAATGCCTGAGAGAAATATTGTCTCTTGGAGTTCGATGATTGGTGCATGTGCACAGAATGCGCATTACGAGGAAGGACTGTCATTGTTCACACGGATGTTGGAAGAGGGAATCAGACCAAACAGGATTGTTATCTTAAATGTGATGGCATGTGTATACAGAGAAAACCAGGCTGATGATGTTTGTAGAGTTGTTATAGATAGCGGATTTGATTTGGATGAGTCAGTCCAAAGTGCAGCAATGGGGATGTATGCACGATGTGGGAAAATCGACATTGCTCGAAGATTCTTTGATGGAATCCTTGAGAAGGATCTGGTGTCTTGGGCATCCATGATTGAAGCATACACGCAAGCTGATTTGCCTCTCACAGCCTTAGAACTCTTTAAACAGATGTTATCACAAAGAATTGTTCTTGATTCTGTCACCCTTTTGAGTGTAATTCGTGCTTGTTCAAATTTAGCGTCTTTCCAGCAAGCACGTTTCATTCACGGGTTTCTTATTCGGAGCTTTTTCAAAACCCAAATAGCACTTGAAACTGCTCTAATCGACCTCTATGTGAAATGTGGAAGTTTGGTATATGCTAGAAACATTTTTGATAGGATGCAGGAAAGAAATATAATCTCGTGGAGCACCTTAATTTCAGGATATGGAATACATGGCCATGGCAAAGAAGCCCTCTATTTATTTGATCAGATGAAGGCCATAATAAAGCCAGACCATATCGCATTTTTAGCAGTGCTGTCCGCCTGCAGTCATGGTGGGTTGATTGTGGAAGGATGGGAGTGCTTCAATTCCATGAGTAGAGATTTTAAGGTTACACCACGACCTGAGCATTATGCATGCATGGTTGACCTCTTGGGTCGAGCTGGGCGGCTAAGTGAAGCCCTTGACTTTATTGAGAGAATGCCTGCAAGGCCAGATGCTGGTGTCTGGGGAGCACTTCTTGGAGCATGTAGAATACATTTAAATGTAGAACTAGCTGAGGTTGCTGCAAAATCTTTATTTGAGTTAGATGCAGAGAACCCTGGACGGTACGTTCTCTTGTCCAATATTTACGCATCCTCTGGCAAAAGAAACAAAGCCCATAGGATTAGAGATCTGATGAAACGAAGAGGGGTGAGGAAAATTGCAGGCCACACAATTATAGAGATTAAGAACAAGGTCTATACATTTGTGGCTGGGGATCAGTCACACCCACAAACTAATTTGATCTATTCAGAGTTGGAGAATGTGATAAATAGGATTCGACAAGAAGGGTACACCCCTGATCTGAACTTTGTATTGCATGATGTGGAGGAAGAGACGAAGGAGAAGATGTTATATTTGCATAGTGAGAAGCTGGCAATTGTGTTTGGGCTATTGAATACAGGACCGGATAGTGTCATTAGAATTAGGAAGAATCTTAGAGTTTGTGGGGACTGTCATACGGCTACCAAGTTTATCTCTAAGGTTACAGGGAGGGAAATCATAGTGAGAGATGCTCACAGATTCCACCATTTTAATGAAGGTACATGCTCTTGTGGGGATTATTGGTGATTATTATTATGGTCTGATTTCTAGTGTTGTAAATGGGTTTTTCCTGTAGTGAAGAAGAGAATGCTGTTGACTAAGATTAGGTGGGGATTCGAACAAGCATGACCAATAAATATGTCAGGTAGTCTGGTGAAACCTCTCATGCCTCCTAGGATGCTGGCTGGTCAGGGTTCTCCTTGTTAAAGATGCGATGAGATACATTCAACATGACCAACTTATTAAGAGATTTTTTTGTCTGTGGCTAGCTGGAAGAAATCTGTTACATGTATTTACATCAAAAGTTACAAAATATTGAATAGTTAGGATCCAAAAACTTTTATATCCTCCTCACATGCCATCTTATGGAGACAATACCTTCTTTTGAGAACTTATGCGAGATTGATGAAGTTGAGTCAAAGAGTGTTGAGTTTTCTGCTGTATATGTTCAACTTGGTTCAGTTAGTCTGTAAATTTACGGGAATCATGCATCTTTACCTGAAATTCATGAAGATTTTCATGGTCATATTGAATGATACCCTTGAGAATTGACCCACCGCAACTAACTTTCTGACTTCCAAAGGTTAAGGTTGATCTTCAACATTTTATCTACTAGACGCGTGAGGCTTATATGTATTTTGCGTAAGGATGCTAACGGGTGCGATCATACCAACACTAATGCACCGGATCCCATCAAAACTCCGCATTTAAGCGTGCTTGGGCGAGAGTAATACTAGAATGGGTGACCTCTTGGGAAGTCCTCGTGTTGCACCCCTCATTTCGCTTTTTGCTTTTTGGTCCGCACGACTTGGGTCACCTAGCCTAGCCAAGGCTGGGTGAGCACATTTCCAAGCTCAAAATCCATCATTTTAACCCCCATGTACCTCATTTTCATCCGTACTCTGTCGAAAATGCGTTTTTACGGAGTATTTGGTCTTACTCACGAACACGTTTTTACGGAGCATTTTCATCTTACTTCTTAATCACAATGTTATATTATCCCGAAAGTCAAACGGACACGTGCGAGCACGGAATCCCGTCACTATTAGGGTCAGTTCAGCTAGACGCGTGAGATTTATATGTATTTGCGTAAGGATGTTAACGGGTGCGATCATACCAGCACTAATGCACCAGATCCTTTTAGAACTCCGTAGTCAAGCGTGCTTGGGCGAGAGTAGTACTAGGATAGGTGACCTTCTGGGAAGTCCTCGTGTTGCACCCCTCATTTTGCTATTTGCTTTTTGCTTTTTGGTCCGCGTGGCTTTGGTCACCTAGCCTAGCCAAGGCTAGGTAAGCACATTTCTGAGCTCAAAATCTATCATTTTGACCCCCAAGTACCTCATTTTCATCCATGCTATGTCGAAAAGCCATTTTTACAGAGTATTTGGTCTTACTCACGAACATGTTTTTACGGAGCATTTTCATCTTACTTCTTAATCACGATGTTATATTATCCCGAAAGTCAAACGGACACGTGCGAGCGCCGGATCCCGTCACTATTAGGGTCAGTTCAGCTAGACGCGTGAGGCTTATATGTATTTTGCGTAAGGATGCTAACGGGTGCGATCATACCAGCACTAATACATCGGATCCCATCAGAACTTCGCAGTTAAGCATGCTTGGGTGAGAGTAGTACTAGGATGGGTGACCTCCGAGGAAGTCCTCGTGTTGCACCCCCTCATTTTTCTTTTTGGCCTCTCATGATAACAAAATCATAAAGAAACTAAATTAATTTCATTAAAATTAAAGTAATTACAAAAGAATTGGAGTTCAAAGCTCCAAAAACCCAAAAAGCAAAAAAATTGACAAAGCACGGCGCCCCCGGGGCATCTCCGTCCATTAACAAATGAAAAGAGTGATATTTATAAGCTAATTTTATGGTTTCAGCGCTGCCAGGTCGGCCGAGTGCAATCGATCGCAGTCGAGCATGCACTTTCCAGTTTCGGTGGGCACGAGTGCGATCGATCGCCCTATATGCGCGCTCGAGCACACTACCTACGGAATTAGCTAACTCTTGTGAAATATGACTTTGTAGATCTTTGAGTTGGCTTTCCAATTACTCCAAGATCACTTCAATCCAAGCTCTACAACTCTAGATATGGCATTTTTAGTGGGACTCATCGGGTGTGAATCATCGCTCGGTCCAAATTTGCTACCAATACTCACTAAAGTTTCTTAAGCCCCAAAATTAATGGAATGAGTTGCAATTTTTACCTTAAAGCCGCATTTTTCTCTTAACAACCTACTGTTGAAGCACATTCCTATCCGATTACTAGTAGTTTAGGTTTACCTGAACTTTAGAGATAATTATCTAATGTGTTCTGAATTATTAGTAGTTTAGGTCTATCCAAACTCTAGAGATAATTATCCAATGGATAAATATCATAAGAGTTAGGACTCTATCTAAACTCTTGAATAGTTATCCAATGTATTATAGGATAGGAATTAGGAGTTCTATGTAATCTCTTGCTCTTGTAAATCTGTATATATATATAGCATGCAAACCGTGAATTCAATTACGGTGATTTACAAATTCAATCACAGAATTGTGTGCTATTATATGGTATCAGAGCCCCTCATAGACTAACGTCTCTTGCTCTCATGTCTTCCGCTTCATCTTCTTCTTCCGAATCACCACGCTCAACCAATCTCACCACAAATCAGTCAGCCAACAACAACCAAGCTGTGGCCTTCACAATTCCAAAGATGAATCATTCACTTCATATTCGACTGGCCAAAGACAACTTCATGTCATGGCGTACTCAGATCTTGGCCTATCTTAAAGGTCAGGATGCCTATTGCTTTGTGGATGGATCCTCTCTTCCTCCACCAAAGATGATTTCCAATATGAGCAAAGAAGAAGGTGCTCCAGACACCGTTCCCAATCCTGAGTTCCTTACATGGACTCAAAGGGATCAGATGATCCTTAGTATACTCATCTCCACCCTCTAGGACGCCTATATAGTACATGTCGTGGGGTGTGCAACGGCCTATGATTTATGGACAACTTTAGTCTCCATGTTTGCTTCCCAATCACGTGCTAGGGTGATGCAAATCCACTTTCAATTAGCCACTGCCAAGAAAGGTAACTCCACCATCACAGAATATTTTCAGAAAATCAAGTACATGAGTGACACATTGGCTGCTACTGGATAGCCACTCAACGATTTTGAAAGCCTCCCCTTCCTACTTGCTGGCTTGGGCCCCGATTATCATACCTTTGTGACCTCAGTCACCACACGGGTTGATCCCATATCTCTTGAAGAAGTCTATGCCCATCTATTGGCACATGAAGCTCGGCTGGAACAAGAACTCTCATTCATTGATGCCTCACAACCAGCAACTCACTATACTGCTTGTGGCTATTTCAATCATGGCTGTGGGTTCCGTGGGCGTGGATCCTATTCTAGAGGTCGTGGTGGCTCTCGAGGTCGTGGAACCTTCTCTCCAAACCATGCTCAGGGATCTTTCTACTCCAACAACAACAATACTGCCCCACGCCACATCTGTCAGATATGTGGAAAACAAGGGCACACAACTCCTAGGTGTTATTCCAGGTTTGATCAGAATTTCCAGCAAGCTTTTTCATCATCTCCTCAAGCTTATTACTCATCTCCATCACTGTTCTCGGATGAGGAATGGTACCCAGACACCGGTGCAACCCATCACCTCACCAATAATATGGGAAATCTGAATATTGCATCCGAGGAATACTCTGGCTCTGATCAAATCCGTATCGGCAATGGATCAGGTTTGTCTATAACTTATATAGGGTCTGCTACTTTTTCTGTCCCAAGTCGTCAATTCCTTCTCAAACAACTTTTGTTAGTTCCCGATATATGCAAAAATTTACTCTCTGTCAGCCAATTTGCTAAAGACAACTGTGTTTTCTTTGAATTCCATTATGACCACTTTGTTATAAAGGACTCCCACACAAGGATTCCTTTACATCACGGCCCACTTAACAATGGCCTCTACCAGTTCCACACGTCTTCTGCATCTCCTCCAATAAAACGTGTCATGGTTGGTGAGAAGACCTCGGTTAATCACTGGCATAAGCGCCTAGGACATCCAGCTTTTCGTGTCGTCCGGAGCATTCTATCCAAATTTAGTCTTCCAATTCAGTCCAATAAAGCTCGAGTTTTCTACTCAGCATGCCCGGTTACCAAGGGCCATCAATTACCTTTTAGTTCCTCTAGTTTGGATGTTTGTAATCCTCTAGATTTAATTTACTCAGATGTTTGGGGACCATCCCCAGTTGTTTCACTTTCTGGCAATAAATATTATGTGTCTTTTATTGATTCTTTCTCTTGTTATACTTGGCTCTTTCCCATTCAAAATAAATCTGATGTCAAAACCGTATTTATACAATTTCAAAAAATGGTTGAACGTTTACTTAACACTAAAATTAAGCATGTTCGAACCGACTGGGGAGGTGAATATCGTTCACTCACCACCTATTTTCAATCTCTTAGAATCAATCATCGTCTCTCATGTCCCCATACCCACCAACAACAAGGATGCGTTGAGAGAAAACATCGTCATCTCATTGACACCACTCTCGCACTCCTTCTTACTAGTGGAGTACCCAAGTCCTGTCCTTTTGGGATGAAGCATGTCAAACCTCTTGTTACCTCATAAATAGATTACCTACCCCGGTTCTTAATCATGCTTCTCCTTTTGAAAAACTGTTTTCCAAACAGCCAGATTATACCTTCTTAAAAGTGTTTGGATATGCATGTTTTCCCCACCTCCGACCCTACAACTCCAATAAATTTGACTTTCGTTCCAAACCTTGTGTGTTCTTAGGCTATAGCACTCACCACAAGGGTTATCGCTGCTATCACCATGAATCTGGCCGCATATATATTTTCAGAGACGTTATCTTTCATGAGTCTACATTCCCTTTCTTGGGACAACCTTCAGATCCCTCTCAAGTCTCCACTTCGTCTATCGGATCTGCTCAAATTCCGGTTGTTGTCTCCTCCAACCCAATCCCATTATATCAGCCTCCACCTCCTCCTGTGTCACCTATAACACCTTCCCTAGTACAGCCTTCTTCTCCTTGTAGCACATCTACTTTTCCAGCAGATTCTATTGAAGTTGTGGACTCTCTTCCTCCACTTGCTGTTCCACGGACACATCACATGGTTACACGTGCTCAAAACAACATCACACAGCCACGACAGTTCACGGACGGTCGCATTCGGTACCCCATACCTCATGCTTTACATTCCCAGCTGGATTCTAATCTAGGTGAGCCCATATGCTATACCAAGGCTGTTCTAGTTCCAGAATGGAGAAAGGCAATGCAAGAGGAGTTCAATGCGCTTCTACGCAACCAAACATGGACTCTTGTTCCACCTCACAAGGCCAAAAACGTTGTAGGCTGCAAATGGGTATTCAAACTTAAAAGAAAGGTTGATGGCACGGTTGAGAGACATAAAGCTCGTCTTGTGGCAAAGGGCTTTCATCAACAAGCTGAATTGATTTTGGAGAAACATATAGTCCGGTTGTGAAGCCAACTACTATCCGAACAGTCCTATCCATAGCACATTCAGCTGGCTGACCTATGAAACAAATAGATATACATAATGCATTCCTACATGGACACCTAGCCGAAGAGGTTTATATGTGCCAGCCACCAGGTTTCTCTCATTCCACTTTTCCTAATAATATATGCCGGCTAGACAAAGCAATTTATGGGTTGAAGCAAGCTCCTAGGGCCTGGTTTTCACAGCTAAGCAACAAACTCCTTGACATCGGGTTCACGGCATAGTTTAGGTCTTTCCAAACTCTAGAGATAATTATCCAATGGATAAATATCATAGGAGTTAGGACTCTATCTAAACTCTTGAATAGTTATCCAATGTATTATATGATAGGAATTAAGAGTTCTATGTAATCTCTTGCTCTTGTAAATCTGTATATATATATATATATATATAGCATGCAAACCATGAATTCAATTACGGTGATTTACAAATTCAATCACAGAATTGTGTGATATTATATCTACAAATCACTAAAACACCAAAGCTAACCAAAACATCAGAACATAATAAAGCTAAAGGCTTAGCAAATGCAAATTAAGTGACACAGATATGCAATATTTAGCACTCAACAAATATGACCAATTCTGTTTGACAATTTGTAATGATTTTTTTTTTGGGAAACACTTGTGTTGTTTTGCGCTACATTTGGAACAATGGTGTTTTGGAAACAATTTTTTTGTTTTGTGATAATGTATGTAATTTTAGTTTTGGAAACATTTGGTGTTTGATAGTTTGTATTGTTAGTTTTGGAAACAATTGTTTTGTTTTGTGCTAATGTATGCAATTTTAGTTTTGGAAACATTTTAGTTTTGGATTATATGCATGTAATTTGGGATAATGTATTATGTATTAGTTTCTTGCAGTTGAAATTGCTTGTGATTATATGGTGTTGGATAAATTGTCAACTTATACAACCCCAAAATAGATGAGATTCATCACTGCTAATTAAGCAAGGGACTCAATAAAATACAATGTCTAAATCCATTGCCAAATACAATGCCAAAAAGGATGAGATTATACAATGCCAAATTTTTAAGTACAATCCAATGTCAACTACAATGCCAAAATGCAAGAGATTATACAATGCCAAATCCAATGCCAAATCCAATGTAAAAACCAATGCCAAACTCCAATGCCAAATCGATAAGGTAAAATCCATAAAGTTAAATCCAAATCCAATTAAGAACATAGTATGCCTAACATTTAGGCAGTACATTAGAAACATTATACAATTTAATGGGTACAAAACATTACATAATGGTCAAGGCAACAACCCTTAACACAAGTAAGTTAGTCTTCAATTCTTTAGCTGCTCAGCATCAACTTTGATGCAAATCCATTTGAAGAATGAAAATAGCAAGAAGATACCAACAACATGCAACTACAACTCGAAACTTCAACTGAATTGAACGATACTTGTTTTTTTGCCTTTCTAGTTTCAATGCAAAATTAGGAGCATCAACTTCCATCTTTGACTTGTATTCATCAGGTTCAACCTTTAATTTCAAGATGATTGTTTCAGTCAATGCCCTCTTAGACTTCAAACCCTACTGCCACTCCATCAACATCAACACCACTCGATCATCGCATACAGAAATTTCAGGTTCAACCCATTTAAAAAAATTGCAACCACGGTTTTTTTCATTCCGCAAAATCACACAAATTACGGTTTAACCCATAACTAAATGAATTAGGCATCTATCGAGAAAAAAACCAACTTTCAGTTCAAAGTAGAAGTAGCAAACACAACTTACAACATAATTTACACAGGCATAAAACCTTTTGTCCAGATTTTTAGTCGTGCAAGCAGTTTTGACCATTGTCTTGCTCCCACATTTGCAAACCGGGTATCGAACCTGAGGAGCACACCTCATTGTCGAAGTGCTCCATCGTTCACCGACGTTGCCTCGTAGGTAGTGGGTAGTGGGTCTCGACTCTGCCAGAGATCAACAGCCCGTAGTGTGTTAGCTTCATGTAGATCGAAATCTTCAGCCTAGTGTATGTGGGTCAATTTCTTCAACTTTTAGTGTGCGTGGGTCGAGTTCTTCACTGCCATTTTTCACCGATTTCGTGTTTGTAAAATGAGGGAGACCACATGTTTGGACTGGGTAAGGGTATAAAGGGTATAGAAAGTCAAAAATTCACGTGAATGGCACGTGATCGCCATTCCGTTTGAGGTTAATGACGAGAACTGATGGAGTGGTTCAAATTGACTGCAATTGAAAGTTCAGGAGTTCGAATTAAGAGGTATTGAAATTTGGGGAGGTCTTGTCAAAACGGGTGGTAATTTAGGAGTCTAAAATGAAGTTTCCCCTTTAAGTTTTAACAATTTATGAAAATTATATAAAAAATTTATAGTATGATCTTGATATCCATGGCTCATAAGGTCTAATTAATTAATTATTTGCTTATTTGTTCATTCATTTATTTATTCAATAATCTAATTTTTGCATGCACAATAAAATACTTAAAATCTATCCCCAATCTACATCACCGGCTTACAACTAGAATTGAGGTCTATCCATAACAAAGCTCAAGTAATTAAACAGCAGTGAAATTTATATATATTGAAACTAAATAATCTTGTGCATTTATTTTCCCATTTAATCCAAAAGCACCTCTTCTTATACATTTTATAGCTTGCATCCACATCCACATAAGCTTGACTTGGATTCACAGACAGAAGTTAAAGCCCCAGAAGCACATAGTAGAGTATTGCTATAGGCAAAGCAATCAACATTCCAATGGTGACCCTGAGAAATTTGCAAGACGAGCAAAAGTGTAAATTCCTTTCTTTAATTTTCTTTTTACTTTTATATATTTCTAATTTAATTTTTGAATCGACAAACAAATAAACTCACGAAGTGCTAAGTATGTCTGCATGGACATTGTATTCCTTGGCAAATACAAAGGAAACGATCGCATGGGGAAGGGCAGCCTACAAAGACAAGAAGAAAAAGATTAAATTATAAGTAAAGAATAACATGTTAAATGACCACTTGTCCTAAAAAATTTAAGTTGATAGGATGAGGTAAATTGAATCATTTAATCATTACTTTAACACTCTCCATTACGTATCTTTTAATAGATGAGACACAACACATACAATATTTAATTGAAATGAGAGATAAATGACGGAGTCAAGATTCGAATTCAAGATCTTTGACTCTAATACTATGTTGAAATATATATACAAAATAATAAAATATGAAAGAGAAATACAAGAGAGCGGAAGCGAAGAGAGACGTATAGGCTACAACTTGTATATTCATTATATCAAACAATATTACATATATAATTCTCTATTTATAGAAAGACAATGAGTAGTGATCAAGAAATCATAAAGTAAACCTAAACTAATTAAGAAAAATAATAAACCTTACAAGAAAAATATAATAACGGAGAATAAAAATATTTTAACATAAAGAAAAATAACTTTTTAAGAAAAATATTAATAAGCCTAATTTAGAGTCTGTTTGGATGTACGTTTGAGGGGCCTAAAAGTGTGTTTAACACTCAAAAAGTCCGTTTAAAAAGAAATTTGTAAAAAAAAAATTAAAAGCACTTTTAAAAGCCCGAAAAGGCTAAAACGCATTTTTTTGGCAAAAGTTTAAAAATAAAGTTTTTACCAAAAAATATTTTTTGACTTAAAAGTTATATTTCTCAAACACAATCTCAAATATATTCTTATAAAATATAAAATATTCACAGCCATATATAAAAGCAGTGAAGATAATAATATGACAATTTGAGATGGAATTTACCTGAACAATTGCAACATGCAAAAGAACCCCGCGAATACCCAAGCCTAAAGATGTTGCCGCCATCACCGCTGGGCCCACCAAGAACCGAACAACCATTGAAAATATTGCCACGGATTTTCCACAAGCAATTATCTTTGGCTGTAAGGCCATGAATAAACCTGTTCAATCAATTCCAATAAAGGTTCCATCAATTATTATTATTATTATTTAAAACTAAAGGGCAAGCGGGAGAATTTAACTGTGGCTATTTTACTGGGCGTGGTCATAGTACCACCTCGAAAAATTGTAAAAAATGGGCCAAAATGGTGAGAATTATAGGCGCTCCTTCAAATTTGATTGAGCCATAGTTTGGCCTAGTCCCATCAGTTCCATCAAATAAACTATTAGCAAGAAACTTTGACAATTAAATTACTAAGGTGGAGAGAAATACCTAGGCCAAACATAGACATTCCAAGACCAGTATCAGATATTATCCATATGGATTCACTCACAATAGAAGGCATTTTGATGTGCCACCTGATACATAAAATTAAATTTCAAATGCTTAATTAATAAAGAATAGTGGAAATAGATGATAATTAAATTTCACTATTATTCTGCACAGTGCAGTAGAAAGAATTGCAATTTTCTCTAGTAACAACGGTAAACAAAAAAATGAGAAATGCTAAATATCCTAATTTTTTTTTTTTTTTATTTCAAAAGTTGGTTTCTAAATTATGTGTCATCATCTCATGAGTTAGTAATACAATTTCTAAATTAATAAATCTCATGGGATCGATGATGACACATCATTTGAGAACCAACTTTTGGAAAGAAAAATTGGATTTTGGTATATTGTTAAGTGCCAAAATATTCATATTTTTGCTCTTAACTTATATTTGTTAATTCCTTAGTTTTGTTAGTTTGTGCTATTTTATTTCATTTTTGTATTTTCTTTGTTCCGTAGGTTTTTGGAAGAAAATAATGCATTTCTGGAAGTATCGGGCTTAAAAAGCAAAATTATGAAAAGCTAAAGGCTCTGATAGTGCGATCAATCGCAGGGGACTTGCGCTCGAGCACACTACCAGAGAATGTCAAGAGACGAGCGCAGGCTTGCTCTCGTATTCACAAGAAGCAGCATCGATCACATGTGCGATCGAGAGCCCAACACAGAAGATCGATTGCAGACTTACGATCGAGCGCACACAGGCTGTGATCGAGCGCACCAGTCCGCTAGAGAAAAGACAGCTGCGGCCAGAATTTCCTTTCCTTCCATATTAGGGTTTTCCAAGTCCCACTTGTACTAGGACTAAACCTTACGAATTTTATAGGTTTACTAGGGGTTCTAGGATTTCTCTAGGCCTATAAATAAGAATTCTAAGCCTACAATTATACACAACTTTAGGGAGAGGAATTCGAGGCTACTTCAAGGAGTCGTTTTTGGTTCTTTCTTTCCTTTTTCTTTTTAGTTTTATTTTAATTATATGTAACTAATACTTTAGTAGGGCTAGATTGAAGCCCTAATTATGTTTATTTAATATTTATATATTGGCGCATTTGTGATAATCATATTGTGATGCTTAACTTGATTAATTCTTGTTTTATTGAATTCATCATATGTGTGTAATTAGCCATTATATGCATGTGATATGGATTAGTTATTTAAGTCAATTTGGATGATCGAGTCCTGGGCTTAATAGAGTAACAAAATAATTCCTCACGGGTTCTTGGGTTAATCAACATGGAAAACCGGGAGTAGATACCCATACCCTAGATTTCATGTGTTTGTCGATTTTCAAAGATTTATACTTTCTTAAAGAACAACTTAGTAAATACTCATGCTAAATCCTTTAAGAAAGAAAAGAATTAAAGTAGACACCCATGCCTAATTCGTTGCTTAGGAAAATCAATAGCTTAAGGAGTAGACACTCATACTTTTAGGTTGGCAAACATTAGGTATTCATAATATGATTAAAACATTGGCATATTGTTATATTATTTTAGCATGATTAGTGGTGGATATCAAAGCTCTACCTTTTATTTATCTTTATTTATTTTCAATATATCAATATCAATTTCATGACAAAGTTGATATTTTAATCAATTCCAAGTGCAATCAACAATCTTCGTGGGAACGATCTAGTATTTGCTGCACTATACTACTGTTTTGATCTTGTGCACTTGCAAGTTAAAACATACCATTTATTCGCCTATTAATTTAGGTGGATATTTGCACAACACATATATAGAGAACAATAACAAAATTGAATTTAGGGATGAAATTAACAAATTAATTAATTAAGACCATGCATCAATGGAGTAATAAACAATAAATTCAGACTATTAAGAAAGTTTATCGTAGTCCTAACTTGAGATCTTAGTCCACATAATAATAATAACAATCATAGTTTTTCCAAGCTGTAGTCTCTGAAAATATTTGTGAGGCTTTGTACGGCAACGGTGCTTCCTAGGAGTATGGCGGACGATCTTTCAAAGATGTGGGAAACTTTTACCCTTATGGAGGATGAAGATGTGGAGCTTGATATCCTAGGGGGAGAGTTCCAAGATGTGGTATCACGGGGGTCAGGCGTGTATTGTTGGTAAACTTATAAGGGATCGGATGGTAAGAAAGGAGGCTGTCAAAGTGTCTCTCATTCGATGGTGGAAACTTTCGGGAAACCTTTCTTTTAAGGTTTTATGAGAGAATTTGTTTTTGATTGATTTTGTGGAATTGGGGGACAAAGAGCGAGTATTGGCAGGGAGACCGTGGGTCTTTGAAGGAAGCATGTTTAAGATTTTGATGAAACTATCTCACCATCAGAATTTACTTTCTCTAAGGCTGCCTTCTGGCATCTCTTATTTCTCCTAAATTTTGTGGGGGTGTATTTGATTTTTTTTTTTTTTTAACATGTCCACACAAGTGAAGGGGAGGGGGATTCGAACTAGTGACCTCTGCTTCATGAGGCATGGTCCACAGCCGATTGAACTATCCCTTGAGGATTGTGGGGGTGTTAATGCAATTCAGTTTTACATCAAATATAAAATTAGAAAAAATATATTTTACCATAAAGTATTTCCACTTTTGTATTTTATTGTTCAAAGTTTAAAAAATGACACTTGAATCCCCATAAACTACCAAACTGTGATTAAGTTTTTCCTTATGTTTGGATGGAAAATAAGTCACACGTGACACACGTGACTATTTAGACACCTAAATTATTATTTAAAAAATAATAATAAAAAAAAAGAACAAAGAACAAAATGGCCACTCTCATTTGACCATTTGGAGGTAACCGAACCATCGTGTGACCATTAATGAAGATATGAGAGAGAGATTGTTGGATTACCTCGAAGATATGAGAGACCATGCAATGCCTAAAATACTTGAGTAGGCGTTAGGGTTTCTTATGAACTTCCTCCAAACCATGACGAGAATGAGCTTTGTCATTACACTTGCTGGAGGCATTTGCTGCTTCTTTTTGCCATCTCCTTCATCCATAATTATATATACCAGAAATTAAAATTAAAATTAAAATTAAACCATTCAGAATTCTTAGTAATTACTAATTATTAAGATTTCATTACCAAGAGAATCAATAATTAAGAAGAGTGGTACACATTAATAATTCTGAAAAATTTAAGGTAATTAAGCTACATTTAAGTTAATATATATAATTCGACAAATTGATTCTTTAATTAATCCCAAATTCTATCTTCTTCTTCTTCAGTTTCCATGCAAACTAAATTAAATTAATTACTAGGAGACAAATATTGTTGAAGGGTGGAAATGTCAATGCACACACACCTATGGAAGAAGTTGTTTCTCCCTCCTCAATGGCAGCCTCATCAGAAAAATCATGATTAATTACGAGCCCAAAGTCATGAGTGGACGTTGCAGATGATCCGTAGTTAATAGGAGATGATGCAGCTGAGCTCCAAGCAAACATGTGAAGCTGATCCTTTTCCTTTAGAGGCATTGCAACCTCTTTCCTTCTCTTCCCAGTTTTCAACATCTCCTCTACAAAATTCAAAGAAGTTCTTGGCGTCACTCCTTTTGAAGATGGCAAGGAGAATATATCATCAAAACCCCCAACTTGGGAAAAATCTGCTCGGTTAAAGCTTGGAGCCCTCGTCACTTCTCGAAATGATTGTATTGAATATATCTCTACACCGGTTAGATTAGATGCTCGTGGAGCCATAGAAGATGCTGATGATTTCCTCACCACTACATGGAGTTTACCTGTTACGATATAAAATTATAAATTATATAATTAAATTTAGGATAAATTTTACTTAAGGCCGCTCGTTTCTTAAAAGACTCTTCAAATTTTAAAAACTCTCAATTTTACACGTAAACTTTCATTTTGATGCAATATATGTTTTTCTCCTTCAATTTCTACACGTTAAAAGGGATAAAATGACCTTTATGCCCCTAACATTTTTATAAAATTTCAAATTAAAAATTAATATATATATTGAATAGTAAGGCCTTGTTTGGTAATGGACATGTATAGGGTTTTTGATTTGGAAGTGATATAAAATAGATAGAAGTTTTGAATTTTTTGTGTGAAAAAAAATTTTGTTTTGTAGTGAGTTTTTTGTTTAAATAACAAAAAAATAAAAATAAAATAAAATAAAAAAGGTATTAATGTGGTATAAAAAATAAAGATGTTGAAAAATTGAGATTTGTAGGCCTTTGCCAAACAAGGCCTTGGTCTTCTTAGTGGCTTCCGTTAAGATTTAAGAGCAAAAATTGACGGAGTGTTGTCAGTTGCATCAAATTAAAAAGTTCAAGGGTGAAATTGAAAGTTTTAAAATTTAGATGAGGTCTTCTCAAAACGGATAGTAGTTCAAAGATTCTAAGTGAAGTTATTCCTTAGATTTATAATTTTTTAATTATTAATATAAATTTTTGAGATAAATAATAATTAAATATAGTATTAGAAGTAAAAGTCCTTAATTAATTATTTTGGTCTCGTTTCAATTAAATAATTGACGTGTTAGAATATGAATTAGCTTACCATCATCGTGGATCTCGATCAGCCTTAGTTTGTAACGGGTCACGACCATCTAAAGAAACAACATCAGGATCAACTCGAAAGGAAGCAATGGAGGCTGCAGTCTTAGGGAAGCGCTCTTTGATGAGAATCTTTGCTCCTCTATATTCAAACACAAAAAGAGCAACAGAGTGTACCAGACTACGCCCTGAAACACCACAATTTGAATCATTAGAGAGGCGGAGAAATCTCCATACATGGCGTTGAGGAGAGGGATGCCCATTATTAGTGTGTTTGGGAGAGTAGACACAGAAAACAGAGTAATCATCCAATCAAGGCTGCCATTGTTGCTGGTGGTGTTCCAAAGAAAAAGGGCTCCAAGAATGACTGCTTTTTGGAGAGAGTCAGCAGCAATAAACTGAAAGTTCATTGTGTAGGGGTTATTGGAAGAAATGAGTTTGAAGGAAAGAAATGGAATGGCAAACACCGCCACAAAACGGTTGATGCCGGAGCATTCGTTGGGCGTGAATATTTTCCACCACCGGACGGAGCCGTAGGCTAATATCATTGTGACGTACGAGGGCACAAGTGCCGCAAGAACATCGTAGATGTCCTCGCCGTTGATCATGGCCGACGATCGATGTCTGTGAGCTATGAGCGGTTAGGATCGATTCTTATTTAAAGTGGAAGAGGACACAAATTTGAAGAGAAACTCTTTTGTCTCCTCAAAAGGTGGTCAGAGTGACGAGTGCAATTGTTTCACAAATTGGGCTCATTTAATTTGTCGCTATAAAACAAAAACTTCATTCAATTTGAGAGTTGGTATAGTAGCCAAATGTGATTTGATGCATGAAAAACGTCCATACTAACAGCAAAAGAGAAATCCTTTCAAAAGTTTAAATGTGCAAGTAGCTAGCTAGAGAGAGTGAAAATCATCTTTCCGTACAAAAAATATATATATACGGTATTCCATGCCTCACCATTTCGTAAGCGCTGACATCAGGGCCAACTAAATAGATTTTTTGTTTTTTTTTCAAATTGTTGAAGTTTAATAATGTCACTCTACTCACTTGGACGGCTCTTGGAACATGCCTTACGATGTGCGATTTCGAATGCTATAAAAGGATTTGGCTTCCCTTACTAATCACCAATTAGTTTTTAGATAAGATGATCAAAGGCTCGATCCAACACAAATGAAATTTGCAAGTCTCTCTGTTATAAGACATATGAGACATTTAATCTTAACGGATGTCATATTTTATGTAGAATTTAATTTGCGAAAAATAAAGTTTTGTTTATTCTTAAAGTATTTTAATGAACGAACTAAGCCAATATGTTTGTTTTAAATTTAGGTGAAGTTACAAGTTCAGTAACTGTTTTAGTAGTGTAATTAATGTAATTTTCCATTTTTGCTCCGACCATCACTTTGCTTATGATGCGCTGCCTCCATTTACCTTCCACCGTGTTGCGCCGAGCTCTTCGCCTCCCCAAAATCGGTTGGGCTTTAGATCTAGTTTTTCAATTCTAGATCTAGTCTTCTCAACTAGTTTTGCTCAGCTACGCGCCAACCCACCGTGCTCTCCAGCTCCTTAGCTGCCAATCGATGCAAAACAGCTTCATCTCGTCCACCATGCTTCGACCAATGGGCTTCGCCTCCCTCACATCGACTGTTGTAGCTGTTTGTTAGTTTTTTTATTGTGCTTTTGTCGTTTTTTGAATAAAAGTTTGACTTCTCCTTAGATCTGCTTTCATGAGCAATCTTTGGAGTGAAGGTTTTTGCCCTAACCTTTGGGTCGAATGGGATTAGGTTCGGTGTAAGGGTTTTGCTCTTATAGCCAGAAAAATAAAAGTTGGCCGGGAATATGGGCTACCTATGTATTAGATTGAGTCTGCCTAAAGCAAATTTGTTTTATAACTGAAGTTTAGACATAGGTTAGCAAATATTGAAGTCATAGATAAGACTTAATTGTAAGATTTTTATGTTTGTCTCCATGACGTTGTAACCTCATACTTTTAGCTATAATTTATCAAAGCTTTATGCTCTCTTATGTAAGGATTTTATGCTCTTGATCTTTTTTCAATGAATGAATATGAAAGATCCCTCTTAAAAAAATTAAAAAAAAAAAAATTAACTTGCCATTTTTTTTCTTTCTTTTTCTTTGAAGTCTTAATATCTTGGAATTCTATTATTTGTATTTATGTTTTACCATAATTGGGGTCTTAATTAAAAAGCACTTACTAACTTTTGTGTCATAATATTATGTTTTTCACCATAATGCAACCTTGATTGAAGAGCATTGACTAACGTTTTGTCATAATTGAGGCTGTAATTTATTTATTTTTTGTAGAAGAAAACTTAATTATACTATTGTTTTTTGGGCCTTATTTTATTGGAAGCTTTAGGCTATTGTTTGTTTCACCTAGGCATTTCGGCCATGGCTAACGTATATGTATCTTACTTGAATCTCACTTAAGTAACATAAATTATAGTCCCCGTTCTACCACTACAAGTTGTGATTACATCATATAGTAGATAACTTGATCCAATCAAATACTCTTCCTACATATTTATCATATTTATGTCATACTGACCGGCATAATTGTGTTTTAAATGATTTTTTATTTAAAATTGTTAATACAGAAAGTCATTTAACATACATTACATAAGCCAGTGTAACATGAGCGTAAAAAATAGTATTACTAAAAAACCAAAGGATTCTCAATTTTTAAATGTCTTGCCTCGTTACCAACCCTGGCAAGAGGCTACAGGAGCCTAACTTGCTCATGAGAAATGGGGCACAAGAAATTAATTATCTTATTGCAAAAGCTTGTATGAAAATGGTATAAGTAAAGTGGTTTCTTATTACCTTTCATAGAAAAGAAATAGAGTTATCTTATGGCATGTTTGAAATTGCGTTTGAAGAGCTTAAAAATATTTTTAACACTCAAAAAATCCGTTTAAAGAAAAAAATACTCGTTTGATAAAAAAAATTAAAAACACTTTTAATGGTCCAAAAAAGCCTAAAAATTGTCAAAACATACTTTTAACAAAAGTTTAAAAATGAAGCTTTTGCCAAAATGCGCTTTTTAACTTAAAAGCTCTATTTTTCAAACGCAATATCAAACAGACTCTTACTTATTCATAGCGCACACACACACACAAATATATATATATATATATATATATATATATATATATATATAGAGAGAGAGAGAGAGAGAGAGAGAGAGAGAAGAGTTTGTTTTTCATTTTTTGCCCATCTCCGTACAAGAAATGAGCAAATGTACCATTGAATTTAAAGAAATGAAAAAATCATTCTCTCAACCATTTTTCAACCATCTTCATATAATGAACGAGTAAATCCACCATTAAATTTGTGTGGGACTCACATTAGTCCACAAATCCAATAGTGAATCCATTGAATTTACAAAAATAGATAATTAAAAGATGGTTGAGAAAATGATGTATAGCACGCCTCTTGAATCTATGAGACCCATATGAGATGGATCTGTAACACCTCATATATATATATATATATATATATATATATATATATATAACCAAAAGAGAAATGCTACTCAACATTCTCAAGTGTTCATCTCACAACATTTTCTTTTCTTTTTAGTTAAAAAAAAAAAAAAAATAGTTGATGTGAATGTGCCAAGTAAATAAGAATGCTGTGAGATAAACACTTGAAAATGCTAAGTAGCATCTCTCAAAACAAAATAAGGTTCCCATGTATTTTTATAGGATTAAAAATATTCTACACAAGGCATTTAACTTCTCTAGTGAATTGCCTATTATGCTTGGTCTCTTGTTTCCATGTAGAAGATAAACTTGCCTTCTAAGGTGAATGTTACGTGAATGATTTTGCAAACACGTAAACGGATAGATATTAGATTCTGAGGGAACGTAAACTTTAGATTTTAAGGGAACTTAGACCTTTTAGATTTTGAGGAAACCTAAAACCCTTTTCAAACACAAAGTTTAGGATTAATTCTGCTAAATTTATTAATGAGCTTGATATATTTAAATTGACAATTACAATGCATATTGAAAATAAAAGACTAAGTAGAATAAACTACTCTAATGATAATATTTATCTCTAATATTTAAATTATAATCCTACTTCTAATGTTATCTATAAAGATAACATATTATCCTAAGATATTTTAATCCTAAAATACCTCCATTATTAGATCTGAGTTGCCTATCTTGGTTATTCTCTACTTAACTAACGTGATTTTTTTTTTTTTTTTTTTTTGAAAAATGTTGAGAATTTATCATTAATGAGAAAATCCAGAGCTTCAAAACTCTAAATTACAAGAGCTGCACGCTCTATAGCAAGTACATCAGAAATACATGGGGGCATCTCCTCCATCCATATATTATCAATACACTTTCTAACTGCTTCTTTAGCTAAACCATGGGCAGCTTTATTAGAATTTCTCTTCACATGTCTGACTTGAGCCGTTCGAAAATGTCGTAGAAGCATTCTAGCATCATCTATGAGGTGTCCGTAAGGACTCAAGTCTTCAGTCTTAGCTTGAAGCGCTTTAACCACAATCAGAGAATCCCCTTCCAAAATTACATCTTGAACACCTGTGTCACGTCCAAACTCTGCTGCATAAACTGCTCCCATGGCTTCCCCTATAACCGGTTGTTGTTTAGTCTGGATTGTCATGCTCCTTGCTGCGATGACCTCTCCATATGAATCTCTTATAAGCACCCCAACACCCAACCGATTATTCCTCTCATCCATACCGACATCCCAATTAATTTTGTAGAACCCAGGTGGTGGGCACCTCCAGACTTCCGCATCCACCCCTGTTTCACGTAAAATTTCATTTAACCTGTCCTGCTTCTGATTTGCTTCCAGGAACATCTCGTGGGTCTCCTTTGCTTCATGGGTCAACCGGTTTGGGTGTGTAAACATACCTCCATGCAAAATGTTATTTCTCCTTTTCCAAATGCATTGGGCTATTGTTGCAATTAATCCCATCTCATCAAAACTGCATCTCTCCGAAAGCTTCACCAATATCTCTCTAAAATCTGTACCCAGACTCCCCATTTTCTGGATTTTCCTATCACACACTCCCCATACATCCCGTGCAGCTGGACACTCCCACAACACGTGGAGTATTGTTTCGGTCTCTTGACTGCACAGAAAACACCCCACCTCCAGGTCCATTCCCCTCCGCAGAAGATTATCTCTGGTTGGAAGCAGATTACTACACGCCCTCCATAGGAAGACTTTCGTGGAATTTGGGATTGGAAGGCCCCATATCAATTTCCAGAAAAAATTCCAGCCGTTGCCTTCTGAGCTCGCGCCCCTCTCACCTTGAATTTTTTCTTGCTCCAAAAAATAGACGCTTCTGGCAGTAAATATTCCCAATGGCGTTGCTCTCCAGACCATTTTATCCGGACAGTCAAATTTGCTGAGAGGGATATTGCATATAATTTCTGCCTCTTCTTTTTCAAACAGAGATTGTATCAGAGGAACATTCCAGCCCCTTAAATGTGGGCCCATTAGGGCTGCAACTTTCTCATCACTTGCCAAAGATAAGCATGGAGACTGAACTTTAAAGGATATTGGCTTAGGAATCCATTTAGACCCCCAGATATTGACACTCTGCCCATTCCCTATCCACCAAATCATCCCTTCCCTCAACAAAACAGTAGCAGCCAATAAACTTCTCCACGCAAAGGACGGCCTGCTACCAATTTTTGCTTCCAACAATGAGCTTCGGCTAAAATATTTGGCTTTTAAAATGCGCCCCACCAAGCTATCAGAATTTTGGATAATCCTCCATCCTTGCTTGGCTAAAAGGGCCATATTAAAACAAATTAGGTCTCTAAATCCCATACCTCCGTTAGCTTTTGATCTCCCCATTTTCTTCCAGCTCATCCAGTGTATCTTCTTCACATTATCCTTGTGTCCCCACCAAAACTTCTGCATGATTCCATTTAACTCACTACATAGTGTTTTGGGCAGCAAAAAAATGCTCATACTATAAGCAGGTATCGCATGTATCACAGCTTTAATTAGAATCTCCTTCCCTGCTTGTGAGAGGAATTTTGCTTTCCAATCATTGACACGTTTATTCACTCTCTCCTTAATCTTATGAAACTCCCTAGTCCTTGATTTTCCCACCAAAGCTGGGAGCCCCAAATAAGTGTCAAAACGCTGCGAAGCGGGTATCCCGGGCAAATTCTGGATTTTCAGCCGATCTTCCCTACTAGTATTTATGCTGAAAAAAACAGCAGTCTTCTCTTTATTCAAACGTTGCCCTAAGACGGCCTCATAATCTTCCAGAATTTCTGACAAAAAGGCCCAATCTTACAAATTAGCCTTACAGAAAATTAGGCTGTTGTCTGCAAAAAATAAATGGTTAATCTTAGGGCCCCTTAAGGAAGTAGGGACTCCCTTAAGCCTTCCATTTAAAGCAGCCTGTTGGAATTTAAAACTGAGGACCTCTGCACAAAGCAAGAAAAGGTAAGGCGAAATTGGATCCCCTTGTCTAATCCCTCTAGAAGGACGGATAAGACCAACGGGTTCCCCATTGATAATTATTGAATAGTTGACACTAGTAACACAAGACATTACAAGCCCCACCCATTTCGCATCAAAGCCCATCTTTCTCATCACCGACTCCAAAAAGACCCATTTCACTCTATCATAGGCTTTACTCATATCGAGTTTTAAAGCCATATATCTCACCTTGCCCCACATCCTAGAATGCATAGTGTGAAGTGTTTCATAGGCCACCAAAATGTTATCCGTAATTAATCTCCCCGGAATGAAAGCACTTTGATTGGGTGAGATAGTATTCGGAAGTATGATTTTTAACCGATTAGCTAACACTTTAGAAATAATTTTGTAAATCACATTACAAAGACTAATCGGTCAAAAATCAGTGACTTTCGTCACTCTAATATTCTTGGGAATAAGCTATGTGAGTAAAATTAATATCCTTATCAATGTTTCCGTACCTGAAAAAATCGGAGATGACTTTTCCAACTTCGGGACCCACCGAGGCCCAATGATCTTGAAAGAAACAACACTAATTGAGATTTTGGAAAAATTAATTAACGAGTAATGATAGAGCTCACACTTGTTTCGTTCAATTATGATTTTAAAAGCCACATAAAAATAAAAATAAAAAATAAACCCTTCATTTGCCATCTATAACCAAAAAAAAAAAAAGCTTGTTTGTAAGGTTCTTCAAAGTCTAAACTACAAGAGAGGGAGGGGGGCCAGGGGAGTAGTTGAAGAAAATGGTTGATGTTGATATTAGATTTTTGACGTTAAAGATATAAAATATAAAATGTAACGTGACCGACCCATCAATTTATTGAATTATTAAAATGAAAAATAATAAAATAATAAAATAAATAAACAAATAAAAACCCTTTGCCACTCATTCCAATTACGCTTTAATCATTATATATATATATATATATATATATATATATATATATATTAGTTTATTGGTTTTTGCCAACACTACCTACAATGCCATTCAATTGAAAGGTCCTTGAAAAAGCCGAGAGAGTACCCCATGGCCCCAGCCAGCGGCTCCATGGAAATCCAGGAGATTAGCATCAAAGCAAACAAACTTATTCTGGAAGATGAACAAAACCAGGGGACCGCCGCCGCCGCCACCGCCACCATCACCACCGGTGAAAGATGCAATTTTACAAAACTGCCATGGCATGGAGTCCTGGAGATCATGCTGAAGGTCCCCATCGAAGGCTTAATGCGATGCAGGTACGTATGCAAGGCGTGGCATGAGTTGCTCTTAGATCCTAGTTTTGCCAAACTCTACAATGGCGGCAGCAGCTCACCCGCTGTTGTTGTGCTTCTTCAATCAAGCTTATTTCCTCATGGAAATTCCGGAGCGCTCTACTTGATTGAGCCTCAAGAAGAAGAACCCTCTACCATAATTGCCAAGTTTGACCACTTCCCCTACCTTGAATCCACTCTTGTGAATTCATGTAATGGGTTGATTTGCTCGTGCGATATTCGGATGGGTAATCCCATCTACATATCAAATCCTGTAAGGGGCGAGTTCTTGACCCTCCCAAAAGGTGAAACAAATCCTGACCGTCAATTCGTATCTGGGTTTGGATTCAGCGCCAAGAGTAATCAATACAAGGTGATTAAATACTCTAAATTTGTAGAGATTTATACTCTTGGAACCGGTGCTTGGAGAAGAAGCAAACGTGTTCCGCCTGCACGCCATCAGAGCTTGTTTGGGATTTTTTTCAATGGAGCTCTGCACTGGCTTGTCAAGCTTCCCAATCAATCCGTGCTTATCCGTTGCTTTGATCTCGATGATGAGAAATTTCAAACAATTCCGCTGCCTTTGTCTACATTTTATGAGGTCAACTTCATAAGGACGCACGTTGGGGTATTGGGAAATTGTCTTTGTTTGAGCTCCATTGCTGCGTCTATTTCTTCCGTTTGGGAAATCCAAATCTGGGTAATGAAGGAATATGGTGTTAGAGAGTCTTGGATCAAAGAGCTTACGATTAAATACCCAACCCCAGTGGAATACTGGTGGAGTCTTCAAAGCATAAAAGTAGTAACTTGTTTGAAAAATGGGGAAGTTGTGTTTGATTGCGAAGGTTGTCCGGCTGTTTATAATGTCGAACAAGAAAAGTTCAGGTTGTTGAAGCCTAATGGGATATCATTGACACACGTCAATGGAATTGCTCATGCATCCAGCTTTGTTTCGCTCAAAGATATTGCCATGGGAGATGGCTCAAAATTGTTCAATTTTTAGATCATCTGTTAAGAGTTCAAAGATTGTAAGCTTTTACTTGGTTTCTTCAATTCAACTGTTAAGTTTATTTGTGTTCTTGGCTTTCTCTTTGTACATGTTGATTTGTTGATTTGTATATGACCATTAATTATGTGAAAAGCTCCTGTAATGTTGTTGGGGGAACACAAATATCATCACAATTCTCAGAGAAACAGAGAGAAGGGGTAACGATGGAGTTTATTGGAAGTACTGCTGCAGAGTAAGCATTAGAAATCTCTCACGGGGGCATACACAATTAATATCCCCATTTGGTGGGACTTTTGTGACGATTGGTACCTAAATTTGATCCTGAAATAGGGCAGTTTTCTGGAATACAAAATAGATCGATTTTCAAATTTGGAAATACAGGATCCAAAAACGCCCCAGAATTTACAAGTTCAGAAAGAACTTCACCATTTCCATTTCTGTATATGATCATTCAAGATAAAATAAAAAATAAAAAAACCATTTTTTTTCCAAGGAAGCAATATGAGCAGTGATTCCTAAAAGCACTTCGTTATTGGCAACCATTATTTGTAAAGAGCAGTGATCTGCAGCACACTGGCGTGCATGAACAGTCATGCACGCCAATGTGCTACATATCACTAACCATCTGTAAAATTTACTCCAAATACACATCCGTCCTTGCAAAAGAAATGACAATACTTTTACACAGAGAAATGCTATACACTCTAATTTTTTTACATAATTTTTTTTACTTATAGGTAGTTTTTAAAATTACCACAACTAAAATTTTCAATCTAGCTGCTCCATTAGCCATTTTTGTCTCATGCGTTTTTTGGTATAAACTTTCCCAAATTGCCCATAATTTTTTGGGAAAATTCCAAAAACACATCTAATTAAATAAAACAAAATTAAATTTTTTTAAAAAAAAAAAATTGTGGGCAGCCGCAGACGCCCGATGGGTGCCCATCGGGTGTCTGCAGCCCCTCCTAATTTTTTGGTTTTTTTTTGGTTTTTTTGGGTTTTTTTTTTCTTCCAAAAACATAAGAACAGTTACGTCTTTTCAATAATTTTCATAAAGGAAAACAAAAATTATTAACGAAATGGTTACATTGAAAATTTTAGAGATTTGGTTGACATTGCCAATTTTTAAACATTTGAGGCAAGATTGAAAAAGTTGTGAAGCATTAGAGGGGGGGTAAAATGCCTTTTTTTTTTTTTTTACAACAATTCTGTAAATAAAATTATGACAAATCAGGAGAGAAAAAAAAAAAAAAAGAAAAAAAAAAAGGAAAGCAATTTTAACAGAAATGTTAAAATGATGGTTAGAGCTGGAAAACATACCATACTATCATTAGAGGAGACAAGCTTTGAAGTTATCTTCCTCATCAATCGCATAGAAATGGAAGATAATGAAGCTGATTAAAAGTGGAGAAACACATACAACATACTTTTATTGAAGTTGGTTGAGCACAGTAGAGTTTCCTCAGAAGTTCAAAACTAGCTCAAGAACAAGCAGAATAGAGCAGAACTTACCTAACAGAAATATTATCCTGCAAATACTGTCTTTGCTTTAGACAGATAGCTCACTCGGGGAAATCAAAATACCATCAGTATCTGCATAAAGCCATTCCCCATCACAGATCCTTGTCCCAGCAATGGTAACTGGAACGTACTTCTCTCCCATACCTTTCTTATTTGCTTTCATTGGATGGGAGGCCAGAGCCCTCACCCCAATGTCACAGCCATTTATCTCATCCACATCCCTGATACAGCCGTTCACAACTATTCCTGCCCATCCATTATTCTGAGCTTGGACAACAGGATTGCCACCCAATATTGCACACCGCAAACTTCCACCCCCATCTACAACAAGAACTCTGCCATTACCCTTCTCCTCAAGAAGCTGACGAACCAAAACGTTGTCTTCGAATACCTTGAGGGTAACTATTGGTCCAGAGAAGACTGGGCGGCGGCCATATATGTGAAAAATTGGCTGGAGGGCCCTAAGCTCACCGCTTATAATTAGTTGTGGGTTTGCATCACAAACTTCAGCAGTTGTAACCAAGGCCATTGGTCCTGAACATGTTAAGGTTAGGACAAACATCATATATAATTAGACTGGAGAAAGGAAAACAGATCCAACTCAGTTTCAGAAAAAATTGTTTAACAAAAGGGTTTCAGCAAATTATTAGCAACGATGCTTTCCAATTCTTTTTTTTAAGCTAGTTGGTATTCACACTCCATCTCAGGGTATATTTGGATGGAGGAAGAGGAGATGAGAGGGGGCTAACCCTTCCCCTTTTTTAGTTGCTATTTTTAAGGCATAGGGAGAAGATTTACGGAGATTTGGAGGGTATGGTACACCCTAAAAGCCCTTATTTCAATTCCCTCAAATTGGGAGAATTCGAAGAGAGAAAATGCCAATTTTTAACATATTTTTCTCTATTTATCTTTAGCCCTAAATAATTGACTAAAATTTCAACATTATCTAAACAAATGGTTACCGCCTATCTCACATTAGAATCAATTTACAAAATAGCTTATAATTCTATCTCCTTTTCACCCTGCAACCAAACAAAGGGAGGGATACCTATTCTATTCTTCCATTTTTGTAAAATCTCGTATACTAGTAAGTTTCTAGTCCAACCCCTATTATTTTATTGAAAAATCAAAATAAAGGAAATGATAACTACTCCATCTCCTCTGGTCTCCCTCCACCCTGATCCTTTCCCCTCCCTTCCATCCAAACTCCCAAACATAAAGTTAGAACATTTTTTTTTTTTTTTAATTGGTAAGTTATGTACACACCAAGTGGAGATTTTGCACCTATGACCTCACCCTCCACCCTATTTTTATTGGGGGAGTAGGTGCTATATGAGCTAGGGCTCTTTGGCTACACTTTCAACTTAGACTCTGATACAAAGAATACACAAACAGAATACTAATATATTTTGCATTATTTTAAGAAAAACAACCAAAGGTTCCAATTCCTAAGAATAGAAAACAAGCTTAAAATTTCCATAGCAGTTGCAAGCATGAAATTAGCAGCCTCTTGGGAGACATTGATTCCTACGAATAAAAAATTAGCTCAGGTTTCCACTTCTGTGGCCTGCATTAACTTCTAGGGAGACACTACAACTGAATCAGCAAATGAATTTTATGGAAAAAAAAAAGGTGAGAGAGCCAGCCTAATACTTTCCCATTGAACATAGAGAGCTAGTATTTTGCACTAAGACTTTATTACTGAGACAACCTGTTGTCAATGTCTGCAGAAACTAGTTTATTAAAATGACATCAACATCAGATTGCTAGCAAAAAGGTGAATCATAAATCACTCAACCCACTTCATATTCTCCACTCAAATGAAGTTCCAATCACATATCAGAACCACTCCTTTCAACCCCGATATTATTCATCATAGTTTCTCCATTTTCAGCAAACAGCTTCACTTTATTGCTTATAAGCATTATATAGTTTGATTTAATAACAAAAACATGCTAGATTTTAGACAGAAACCTGGAAGGACTTTGATCCAAGAAATATGTAAGGTAAAACGAGTAAAGGTCAGAGGCATTAATTTGGAGAAAGGAATGGTAACGATTGCTATCCTAGAATATGCACTGGAATGTATCTTTAAAGAAGCACAATACAATTCAAATGGTAATGAATACAGGAAAGTATATACCAACATAAAATCTATAACTTTTGCAATTATGTGTCAGGTAGATTTCTTTCCAAAAATTAGGATTGAGGAAATACCGAAATACCAAAACCACACACACAAACTTTTTTTTTTTTTTTTTTATGGCAGGGAACCTCGACAAGGTAGGGCCCTTTGGACCCACCCCTGTAAAGTAAACCTTGGACCCGTGCACCGCACCCTCGGATCAGGATAAATCGCTGGCTTTTACAACAGGGGGTGTAGCCCCAAGGGGGAGTTTGCACCTAGCAAGTCTCGAACTTGAGATTTATAGGGTGATACTCCCTAAGACCACAAGCCTCAACCACTAGACCAACCCCTTGAGGTTAAAACCACACACACAAACATGCTAGACAAGTCAGCCAAAAAACCAACTCCCCATAACCTCATCCCTTCCATTTCAGGTAAACACCACGAGTATTGTTTCACAATTTTGCTACAACTTGTGCCATGTGTGATACTAAATTAAAAGCAACCAAAACAAATCATTACTTTGTATTACAGTCATCGATCTTTGCTCAGATGACCAAACTTTCTCAACTCCTTTTCTTGCCTAATATGCATCCAGTTCACCTCTAACTTCTAGAGAATGTACATCCAAGAACTATGATGATCTTTGATACATATGCTAAGAAAGGGACATACCAGCAGGAAATTAATTTACATATTATCCAATCAAATGCTAAGGCTTGTTCTAGTAACGGATGATTAAATCCAAATACAGTGGACGATAAACTTTCCAAGTTAATTGATTGAATACAGAAAAGGCACTTAAATTTAAGAAGGCATAGAAAACTTCATTAAATTAGAAATGAGATCTATCTGGTGGGAGATAACAAAAATTGTCATTTTTTTTTTTTTTTGTTCTTTTTTTCCTGTGGTAGTGAAGGCATATAGTGGGGTTTTGGCTGTTATTTCAATTAAGCCTTGGAATTTTATCAACATATGACAATGTAGTTTGGTCAATTAAGTCACTTACGAAGTTCATATAGGTGATAGAATTAAGCCTTGGAATTTTATCAGCATGTGACAATGTAGTTTTGGTCAATTAAGTCACTTAAGAAGTCCATCCATATATTTGATAGAATGAACGAACATAAGAATAACAATTAGAGAAGGGAAACAGAACCAGACCAGATAAAAAAGAATCAGATGGATAAAATAAAATAAAAACAAGATGCTTTTCTTAAAAAGCGGATGTAGGGAGAAATGTGAACTGGTCTGATTAACCAGAAAGCTTGGAAAGCTTAGTATAAGCATAAGGGAAAGGTAGACAAGGTTGAAATATTAAGCAAAAGACATTACTTATTAACAAATAAAGCAGAATGGTATTCCACAATTCCAGTAACAAATCACATATAGAAGGAATAAGGCTTCACTCAGTAACTAAGTAAAATAAATACATACGTTTAAGCTAAACAATCCAAAAAAAGAATCATATCATCATATCACTTATTTGAAATCTTTTTTTACATTGATGATAAAGATGAAGATCGAACAAAAAATAGTGTCAAAATAAAGCTTATATTCTGATTTATCTAGCCCATGATTAGTAGCTCAAGCAAGAGAGTTAGATAATGCATATCCAAAATCTAAATTCATACTTACAAAAAATAAATAAATAAATAAAATAAATTCTAAATTCATACTTTCCAGAACCACTTACTTATCAAAAAAAAAAAATACTTTCCAGAACCACTTACATAAATCAAACGCGCATAGACACAAGTACCCAAAGGTGAACAAAGTAACTTCACCATCTACCATAACTTGTCATGGCCACCCCCATATGTTTCATATGTAAATTGTTTTATCCTAGCAGACATATAAGTATGATCTGTAGAATAATATATATTTATTCACAGGACCATATCCCCTAATGTATTAAAATGCAGTAACAGTCTTGAATATAGAGTATCCATAACATAATGTGAAATCAAACACAAGGGATGCTACATAACCATCCGCTGGTGTCACAGCCATGAAATTTTGCCCAAAGCATAGATGCAGAGCTAACAACCAATATCGGCCAGTATTGGCATTTTGTCTGTTACTTGGTGGATATGGACCATTACAGATTTCATATTAGTAACACCTATAAATATAGAGTAATATCAGCATAAGTTTTAAAACCAATACAAATCCATCATTATGTAACATAGCAGAGGCTATTCAATTCTATGATATCCCCTAAAATTTCTACAGGAAGACCTCCTACTGGGACCTATAAATCACCCATGAGGACCCTCAAAAAGCTCACATCTTCATACCATAGGAAGTGTATACCTTTTCTTAACATAACCTTATTCCATTTTCATACATTCACGCACCATTTCTTCATGTTGGACAATATTTTTTGGTAAAAATCAGTGTCCCCAAAACATAAGCACATAAAAATGTTTTGTTTAATCCCTTTAACCAAATCCAAAGGGTAAACAAGTTTAGCAATTTCGCTCCAATCAGAGCAAATATGGATTAAGTAATTAATTAAATATCACAAAGCTTCAGGAAAAGTGATTGCTAATCGATATATTTCAAAGAATCTAGAACTATACCGATACTAGTTGAGGATACAATATGCGAGATATGGGAAGGAAGATATACACTTTCAAAGGGTCAAATTTGTTTTCCCTCAATTTTCTTAGCAACCAAACAGAGAGTAAAGAAAAATGAAAATCTCAGAGCAAGAAATGGGAGGAATAGATGATAGCGGTCAGATGAGGAAATAAAAAAGAGCATGAGATATGATCCAATGGTCGTGATTTTACCTGTGGTCGAGTCTGAACGACAAACCACGAATCTCTGCGACTCAAGAATGTGCAGTGCTAAACAAGAGAGGGGTAATTCTCAACTCACTAGTGCTGGAGTTATAGAAGTTTTTAGAGAGAGAAGAGAGAGAGACAGAGAGAGACGGAATCAGAGAGGGCTGTGACGCGTGGGGGTAAGTTCCTAGCAATTTGGAGAAAACCCATACCAAATTACTTGCTCAATTAATTATCTGGATAAATGAGTTTCAGGTAGACTTTGTTATATTAATTTGGGTAATTAATTGTTGTAAATTCTTATCCAATCTCCTGTAAACTCTCTTATAGTAATTTTAAGAGTTAATTATTATACATCATGATCCAAGAATTTTAGGATAGATTTTCAAATTACAAAATTTATGTTATTTTTAGGCATCTTTGAAAATATCACATTAAAAAAGTAGTATGTTACAGTTGAGAATTGAGTATATTTTAATTGGGTTCTTGCATATGTGCTATAAAAAAATTTTGAACAAAAAATTATTTTTTGGTTTTCTAAATAATAAGTGTCCCTGCATACTACAAAAGTTTAAAAATATGTATATATATATTGGGAGGAAAACTTTTTTTAGCTACCTCGATAACTTGTCGATATGACATTTTCGAAGCGTTTCAATAAATAGAAACAACCTAAATTCGATAATTTGAGAATTCACCTTTTTTTTTTTTTTTGAAATTATAGAAAATCCTTATCCAGAATTTTATAATATATATTAAATGAAGCACAGGTTCTATAGAGCCATATGAAGAGAAAGAGTGGAAAATGATAATAATATGACTCCAATCTAATTGCTAGATGTTAAATAAAAGAAAAGGCAAAAGGGTGTAGTCAAGTCTAAGAGTAAAACCACAAGAGTGGTAGTTGAGTTGGTAGAAGAATTCCTTTCATCCTAGTGGTCGCGTGTTCAAATCCGCTTGCGGTAGTAGATGCGTGAACCAGATGCTACTTTGAAGGGGCTCTACTGGCTCACACCTTTGTGGGGTTGTGGTGACAGGCTCGCCTTCCCAAGCAATAGCTATGGCTCAAACCGAACATTTCACAGCGGGTAGAAACCCCGATGGTAACGCCCAAGGGGAGAAACTACACTGGTTGCCCCTTCCCACCTTTTTCAATTAAAAAAAAAAAAAAAAAAAAAGGTCTTTAAGAGTAATGCTAAAATGACATTTTTCATATTTTTCTTGTATCATTTCAAAATTGACATGACTTTTAAAATAAATTCACCATTAGATTTGTTATAAATTATTATTGAATTTTGATATAATAATAATTTTAAAAGTCACATCAATTTTAAAATGATACAACAAAAATATAGATCTTCGTTTTAGCATTTCTAAAGTGGGGGTTAATATTTTACCAAATAAGATGTAGGTAATCAAATAGCTTGGGGGGAGCAAATGTACCTAATCAAATCTTCCACATATTTTTTAAAAATATTTCACTATGCATCAATTAATAAGAAGGCCGCACTTACGATCTTCTTTCGGTCGGCAATTATCTAAATTGAATACTTTTATAGGTCTTTCGTTGAACCATTTTCTCTTATTTAGCTCCGATAAAGTCATTTACCCCCGATCCACTTTGCATTGCTTAGAAAAAAATAATAATAATAATAATATCAAGGAAGAAAAATTGAATGGATGAGGAGCATCCATATGTAAAATAGAGATACGTAGCTGTCTATAAAGTGTGCATAGTCTTTGCAATATAATCACATATTGGATCCAAATTAAGCAGTGGAGCTTGTAGTATACGCGCTCCATAAGAGCGTGAGCGTTTTATCTTATTATGCTCAAGCCGCGGCAAAAGAAAACCAAAAATACGGCTTTCCAAGGTGACGTCAATGACGCGTGTCTTGCTCCCTTCATTACGTGATGTAAAGGTAAGCAGGGTCACAATCGTAATTTGGAACCGAGAGCGATGGTTCCACAAACCGACAGAGGCTGAGGACCCATTACCGAAAGTTTCTTAAATTATGAGGCCGAGGCCAAATTGTAAACAAAAAAGTCTCACCCACTTGGGAAATACAACGCAGCAGTTACCATGCTGTAAACGTTGACAAAACAGAAAATAAGCACAACACAACAGCGACAGCAACATCATGCCTTATTGATTATTTCAAAGGTATTGGCAAAACCCTGGTGCAGAGTGGAATTTGTAAGATTTTCAAGTCAACTTGTGAATGGTTTTCATGTCAGCAGCTTCTTTCAGAGTCCCTTTCTCAACATTGTCCCACCACTTGAACAAGAAATTGTCCACCACTAATCTGAACCATGGGGACAGCTTCAAACCTCCCTCACCAGCGTCTGCTTTCCTCAACAGCTCTTTCAGTTCGTCCCGATTCACGTATTTAACATCCGCTGCTTCGTCGGGGTTTGGATTAACATTAACATCTCGTACAATGAAGAGTAGGTAATCAACTGCAAATGGAAGACAATGACAGACTGGTCAAGATGACAGAATAAAAGTGTAATTATTTCTTCCATGTCCGCTGACAAGAGAAGTACTACACGAATTCTCTCCTTTACACTTGTAAGTGCTTACTCTTCAATGTGGCAATTAGAGAGTTGTCACGTTAGCTTCCACGACAACGTTTTTTAATCTCGCCTGCTTCCTCTCTTTCTACTACTGCCACATTAGGAGGTAAACACTCGTGTAGGATTCTTCTAATAACAAAATTTAGCAGCTACCTTAGCAACAGTTTCAAACAAGGTTTCAAGAGCTACTATTCATATGGAGGGTCAACCTTGGATTTTCATATTTTACTTTTTCCCTAACTTCTGCAACTGGAACTTAGTTGCATAAATTTTTCCAGCAATAGAATCACCACATCATGCTCACCAAAGATTCAAAGAAAAGAAAATATTTTCCCTAACGTCAGATAAGTGATGTTTAAGAGTAACCAAGTTGAAATTATTACGTTCATGCTCCCCCCACTTGCCATCGGAAGGTGCCTTGTACAGCATGCGGCCCAATGGAATGAACTGATCAACTGGCACTTCTTCAGCAGGAATACCCAGTTCATCCAAGAGCTTTCTTTGTGCAGCATTCCTTACACCTGGCACATGAAAGCATTTAAAAACCATTACCAAAAGGTTAAAAATGACAGGATATAGAAAGCTCTCTAAGGATGTAAAATATATAGAAATATGTACCAAGGGCATTCTCCTCAATAAGCTCAGATTCACGGTATAATGGATGGCTGCAGCACGTGTTTGTCCACACAAGAGGGAATGTTACCTTTGTTCCAGAACGTTGCTGTACAGACAACAAACAGTATAGAGCATGTCATGTCACCATCTATATCCCATCAATTACAAAAATACATCCTGGGCATGCAATATATGCCCACAAATTTTCAAGCAATGGCCAGACACAAGAATGTAGGCTTTGTTTGTTAAACCATTCTCTTTCTCACTTCTATGTTATGTTTCAAATCAAAAAACATTAACAAACAATCCAAAGCACAAAACACTCAAAATTGTCTTTACGTTTATGTCACATCAAAACATTTTCAAACTAAAAACAAAAAGCACTCTCTAAGTCACATTAACAAACAGAACCTAATCATCATTTAAATGTTGTAATATGGCATGAAACATCAAATGATAATCCATAATAAACATATATAAAACTTACAAGGATAAATGCATTTACAAATAACAGAGTCTAAGATGAACACCACCATGATTGACAGTTATAGCCTCATATTCAATTATTTGTTCACAAAATCTTGTGCCAGATGACGTGACAGCCTCCCAATGAAAAGGCGTCAGAATTCTTTCCTTTTGGAACATATGAAAACCACCCTTCGTTGCTTTTTTCAACTTTTGTCTTCACTTTTTGATCCTTTCTTTTTTCCTGGGTGCTAATATTCTAAGATCATCATCTTCTTACTAACTTCGACATAAAAAGATGCACCTATCAGGCATAAAAGGATTATGGTAACAGGTTCATAGCAGTGTGCACAATCTGTTTCTTGCCTTGTTCTAATCATTGAACATCTTTAAATGTCATTCCATTCATAGGGTTTGTACACAGTCATACAGCATTCTCTCATTCTTGTACCGTGCTGGTAATTTATTTTTCCTTTTATTTTGTTGTCTTGCGCTTGTGTGCTAGACCACTTGCAATTTACCAAATAAGGATGCTAACGTAGCAGGCATAGTTTCTGAGGAAGGTTCATAACATGCATCTGTTATATACTTTGTTTATAATAAGCGTTCTACACTCAAATATAATGCCATCCACGTGGTCTCACGTTTCACACATCAGAACATAAACAAGCAATTTTTATTTTTTATTTTTAACTTTCTTGTTTTGAATACATTTCCAGTGTAATAAGGTCCTAGTTTAATCATATTTGAAGTTCTTAAAAATATGATGTCGTCTTTCTTTTCTTCTATTTATAACTGAGGTTTGTTGACAAGGACAAAAATGGAAAGTATGATAATATTTCATAACATAAATCATATGTCAAGATTCCTAAAACTATGAAGATAAGAAGTAGAATAATGAATGTAGGAAATAATACTTCTGAAGCTGCGTTAGGTTCTAACATTTGTACCCATAGCAAAAAAGCATGTAGACTTCCATTCCAGACACATTATCTAAACTACATACCTGAAGAAGCAACTCATATTTTGAGTTAAACAGAAATACACTGAAAGCTCTATGTAGCATATTTCCGGATTCAATTTTTTCCCACAAGTGACCTGTGAATTTGCAGAAGCACAAATCAATGAACAAACCAGGCTTAATGGTCCAAAGAAGAAAAACACAGCGGTGATAGATACATGCATGATATTCTGGTAACTGTGCATAATAGAATGCAATGTTTTAGGTGAAAGCATACAAAATATGGTGTCCGGTTGGAGCAGAGAGAGAAGGACAAAAATATTAAAACCCCATTTAATACTCAAAATATTCTGTCAATGCTTAAAAAAAGAAAAATGTAAAATGATATGATGGTTACTAAATTATCCAATACAACAAAGCAAAGGTTCTGCTAACTCTCAAAAGACTATCAAAATGATCACTACTTCAGAAATGCTGTAAATTTGTTTTCAAGCATTTTCATCCACGCCTTGTAAACTATAGTAATCTCCGGATCAGATTACTAAACACATACTCATTTAGGCTTTGTTTGGCAAAGTCTTTTCCTTAGATATTGTAGTTGATGTAGATTGATGTGGAAAAAAAAAATAAGAAGAAGAATGTTTGATATAAAAAAGTAAAAATGTGGTATGGAAAAGTGAAAAAGTTTTATTTAGTGGTGATTGTTTTTATTTGAATAATAACAAAAAGTGAATGATGTGATATAAAAAGTGAAAAAAGTTAGAATGTTTTGATGTTATTTTTTTGGGAAATGGTGCATGAACAGTAACAAAGCCTTAGAGATTTAAGTCTATCAAGTCCTAAACCATTACATGATGGTCTGAACCTTAAAACCCTAATGCCCTAATGAAATTATACAGGGAAGAAAGAAGATGGTCAAGTGATGCCAAAATGGTGTAAATATAAAAACACTAAAGCCTCTCCCCTCTTCCTTTGCGTAGGAAAAAAAGTACAAGGGAAGACAAAATAGTTGTATGAAAATATTGCTTACAGTTATATTTGGTATCATGACCAACTACAGAATCATTCTCATCCACCAAAATGCATCTGTAGAAAATTTGAATGTGATTACATCATCAGCAGAGCAAGAACAAGATATTAATGAATGATAAAGTACACCTCAAAGCTTGAATACTTATTAGGGAAAGAAAGAGAGAGGCAGCTCTAGCGTACTTAAAACATAATTTGTAAAATAATACAAAACTGGACATGAAAGATAACATCAGACAAATTTGAGCAACAAATAAGTAAAAAGCAACAGCAAAAAACAAACTAGTAGTACCAGCAGTTCACTCTAGTGTAATACTTTGCATACCAATTCATCTTTTATCACTATGATTTTACCCATTTCCAGGCATTGCAAGCCTAATCTCTGTTTCTTAATAGTGCATATTTGAAAATAAATTACATACTCATCTTAATGTCGACACATTAACATAAATATTGTCATCAATAAACTGAATTTGAATTTAGATCCTCAGTGGCACCAAATAAAACTAAAAGAAGCACTTGTAAGTCGAAAAGCAACTCTTCCCAAAAAATTAAGACAGAATAATAAAATCAGCTACATGAATAAGAACTGTCTAACTTAACATTCTCAGAAACTGAACAAAAATTATACAAGCAGAGTTATACTGATATATCAGTTGGTCACACTTTCCTTTTGCATCATGAACCATAAAACTCAAATCTTTATCATTGTTAATGCACCCCAATCTATATCTTTTTCAACAATTTAAACAAAATGAATAAAACATCCAGATAACCAAATCAAGGGAGTCAAATGTGCACTTGTGATCAAAAACAGTTTCCCCCAAATGAGAAACAATATATTTTGGAGACACCAAGACAACTTCATAATCTAACTCTCCGGTTACAATCTAATACAAACCATTTTCTCAAAAGGAGAGATAATGTTGAAGCCAACACCACCACATTAGCTTTATTACTGCCATAGAGCATTGTCACTATGAAAACCTCTACCAGGCTACCACTTTCCATGGCACTTTACTTGCTTTCTAAACTCTGACCATTTGACATACACCTGCTACTGAGAGGCAGATTAAGAAAGTGAATAAATGGGCAAGCCAATTTTGACCTTGCCAATACTGGCTGGCGTCTGTTTAGTTAGTGACAGAAACAGAATTAGCTTACAACATAATTTGGAGGATCCCATCAGAAACACTAGTCTAAACCCATAAAAGTTTTGGTCCAACAATATTGACCAGCCTCTACGCAGCAAAAGTATGCAAATAGCTCACCCACTTGATGAATGTTCCAAAACAACAATTAAAAGTTGATGACATTAGTCTAAAACCAACCACAAAAGAAAAAGATCAGCTGGGTTATATTTTATTCTATTTGAATTAAACCAGAATAGAACTAGAAATATGTAGCTGTAGATCCCGAGAGTATACGTTGAAATTATTCGATTTCATGAGCATTAATTATTATCATCCAATACTGCTCTCGGCCAGGCAGCCACCAAGGAGAACCTCGGACAGCAAACAATTGAATTCATCTGTTCTAGTAATTATTTCCACCTTTAATGACCCTCGGACAACAAACAGAGACGCATTGATTTTTCACCCAAACGATTATTCCATCCCAATATCAAATCACTCCCACGTGCGCATGCACATAGATACGCATGCTCTTCTATTGCAAAGTCAATCGCACTACAAAACTCGTCTGCGTATATACACATATAAATACTTACATACATATGAGTGTATGTATATATGTATGTACAGTGCATTCAATGTGTATCATGCGTCTAAGTATGTAAACTAATGTAAGCAAAAATGTAATTATGTTAGTGTATGAGCGTGTGATAAGCGAGGAAATTAAAACATAACTATTAGTCTATTAGCTGAACCCAAACTCAATCGAACTCTTTCACTTAGCTGGGCCAAAATCTATCATCTTTGAAATATCCAAAACAAACCCAAGAATTCATTTTGATATCTGTTCATTTCCTCAGAACCCAACCAGAGCACAACAAAATCAGCCCGAAGGGAAAAAAACAAAAACATAAACATAAAAAATTAAAATTAAAAAACATAAAAAATTAAAAAACAAACAAATAAACGAACAAAATCGAATAACCAACAGTTTTTCATTCTTCTCCGAATCCAAAACATCATCGAACAAAAATAAAATTTATATTTTTTTAAAACCAAAAAAAAAAAAAAAAAATCGCTTTCATTCCCTTTCTCCACTTCCCCACCTAATTCGAACAGATAAATTAAGAGAAATGAAACCGAGGCGTAAATAAGAAAAAAGAGAAGGGGCAAAATGGGAATACGCACTCGTCCTCAAACATGAGGCGTCGCTGGACAGCGTCCATGCCGGCGTCAGGCGCGTCCCCCATGGCGACGTTAAGAGTTGAGAGTACCCTGGCTGTAAGAGGAGAGACCGAGTTGGAACTCGGCCAGAGCCTGAGGAGAGTGCGAGGGGCAAAAGCGGAAGAAGACAAACGACGGGATTTGGAAGTGAGAGCAAGTGAGCAGGAGAGCCTGGTCGCAGTGGTCTTAAGAAGGTGGGGAGTCACAGACATTTGGTGGTGTCTGCCTGGGAGATTCCGCCTTCGCTGAATTTCATTTTATTATTAATTTGCTTTTTTAATTTTTACCATACTTAAATATTTATTTATTGTTTTGTTTATTAGGCGTCCTCCTGATTGACTGGAATTCCACGTGGCATCACGTGCTGGATCATCATAGGATAATAAATTATTGCATATGGTATAAAAAATAATTTATAAGTTCTTATAATTAGCTTAAATTACAAATTATACCCGATTAAAAACGTAACACGTGTTATTATTAATTTCTGACTTTCAAAAATAATAATTAGGATTTTTCACATCATTATTTTAGGATGTTAACTAAGATTATACATCAGTCATCACTCCACATCATACTACTACAGTAAATTAATATAATCTCCTCAGCCGCTTCACAAAATGCGACCGTCGAATTCTCGCAAAATGTTTCTAAATCATGGCGAGGAATATGAAAATGAGAAAATGTTACACACAGAATAAAATTTTGGGGGTAGAAGAGAATAGGTTAATTTACTGTAACATGACGTTGAGTAATGTCTGATGTGTAATCTTAGCTGGTGTCCTAAAATGAAGTACAAAATCCTAGTTGTCATTTTCAAAGTTAGAAATTCATAATAACACATATCGTGTTTTTATTGGGATGACATGACAAAGTAATGAATTCTGTTAAGTTACTTAACTTAAATTGATTTAAGGTAGTAAATTGTTATTTTGGCCTACCCTAAGGACCTATAAATTATTTTTTATATTACATGTAGTGATTTGTAATTTAGGCTAACTATAGGAACCTGTAAATTATTTGTTTTTTTTATTAATAAATAAATTGATCACTTGTATTTCATTACGAAACTCAATAGGAATGATTTGTAATTTAATCCAACCACAATGATCAATTTTGCATTTATCTCTATATATTTATTAAAACCGTTTTAAAAATTATCATTGAATCTAAAACTTAATGTAGTTACTCTAATTTTTGTTAGGGTAGGTTTTAGACTTATTCTAGATAAATAAAGAAAATTCCTATTTTTTTTTTATGGTATTCTCATATCCTACGTGGATATTGTTTTGATCTAAATTATTCTTGTATCCTTAAAAAAATGATGTGGCTTCTAAAATTACTATTGGACTTGTGATTTATCATTATTGAATTTTGATCAAATTGTAATTTTAAAAGGCACTTCATTCTTTGAGACTTTGAGTGATACAAGAAGGATATAAAAGATACTTTTAGAATTACTCGAAAAACACTAGAAACAACATTAACATTTTCTATAAAGAAATTTAGAGTAAGGGCATGTTTGGGAAAAAATGATCCTCTCCATTTCAAACTCTCTCAATTTTCTCCATTTAGTGCATTTAATGCACTATCATCATTAAAATTTTTGAACAACACCACCCTTAAAAATGCACTAAATGAAGGAAATTGAGGGGATTTGAAATGGAGATGATCATTTTTCAGGTTTGGGTGTGCGTTTGAAGGGCTTAAAAGTGTGTTTAACACTTAAAAAGTCCATTTGAAAAAAAAAAAAAAAAAGTACTCATTTGGTAAAAAAAAAATTGAAAGAGCTTTTAAAGGTCAACAAAACTCAAAAATGATCAAAACGCTTTTTTTTTTTTTTTTACTTAAAAGCTCTATTTCTCAAACACAGCATTAAATATGCTTTAAGCGCAAGCCGTAGTAAGATGAAAAAGTACTAAAAAATGGACCATTTCATAACTTATGAATCAAATTAAGTTATTAATTTAAAACTTTATATTGAATAATGTGCATGGTTAGCTTAATGGCGTGACTTAAAGGTAACCTAAATTCAATTGACCTAACCCCACATTGCTAGATACGTGATTAACTAATTCATTAAATTCCAAATTTAGTAGATAATAGAGTTAAAATGGACATTAAATGGGTAGATTTATTTTCTTGTAATTCACATTGACGAGATTTGGCATTCAAAGCTTAATGGCATGATTTGCAACACTATTATCAACAAATTCTCACATGAATAAAACCTTATTTTTATTTGGAGAATGTTAGATGTTTTCTTATTGTTTTTATAGTGTTTTCTTAGCCGTAAGTGGATATTATTATTATTTAAATAAAATAAAATTAAAAACTAGTTCTTATTTCTCTCTGTTAAATTTTTATAAAATAATATCCACCTACCAATACCTAAATTAAACTAATCTAGCCCCATATTGTTAGAAACATTAATTATATTAACTAATTAATGAAATTTGAAAATTTAATAGATAACAAAGTTAATCATCAAATATTTTAACACCAACAACCTTCCGGCTTCAAGTAGACCCTTTCATATCTACAAAAGTCAAATACACCACACACCACACGTTAATTGCATTTGCCAAAGTCGTGCCACCCACCTATTTAAACAAAAGAATAGAGCGGGACCCTTCCATTGCATTATTATAGACTTGCTTTCAACTATACATAAATTTTGTTGCGAAACTTCACTTAATTCACTTGAATTGTTATCATTTTTGTAATGTCTTGTATAAAGTTCTATTTTTTTAAAAAAATTTAATGTATAAATATTTAAATTAGTTGCAATTTCACTTATCCATTAACTTTTTTTTTTCAAAATACCTTAGGAAAAAAAATTGTAAAGATCGTTGGTCCGAATTTAATGGTATTTGCAACAATACCCATTCCTTAATCTTTGCAAAAAAAATTAAAATTTTATTTCTAAAAAAAATGGGGCATTTTGGATATTTTGTTGGGATTTAGTGGAAAATCCTAACAGATGAGGACGTTGAAAAAAA